>NC_081828.1:156280977-156545977 GCF_030867095.1 Alligator mississippiensis | reverse complement strand
ACAGACAAATAAAAAATAAAAATCCCTGAGAAGCTTACATTTTTATTTGCTAATTTGCATTAATTATTCTTGTTAAAATAGCAAGTTCATTATCCTGTTCTTATGTTGGTTATACATTTAAAGATTCATTAAGAATTAATTTTCAGAATGAGATAGCCTGAGAAAAATAGATTCATTTAGAGATATTTACATTGGTAATTTCCATCATAAAAAATGTTTAAGAAGTAGCTTTTCACTTAGGTCTCATTGTTAATGTATATTTTATATGGCCCTTTTGTGGGAGAATTTTCAGAGCAATTCTAACCAAATGCTGAAGAGAGAATAATTTATGGTATCTAGGAACACATACAGTTTGCATGAACAACCTATTACAATGAAGTAATGGTGACAAGAACCCTTCCTTTAGACCCCTTACTCCCCATGTAGAAATTTCACTTGTATGGACTATTCATTTGGAGGCACATGAGAATTCTTTAGGGCAGAAGGAAGAATCATTTCACTTGAAATACCATAACTATGATTGGTTCAGAAAGGGTAGAATTCAATTTCTCTTTGCTCATCTAAGCAACAGTGTTCTAGCCATCTACCTGAGCACTTTTGGTCCCTACAGACCTGTATGTATTTACATATATGGGGCTATGTGCATGTGAACGTAGCCATGTACATGTGTATGTCTCTGAAAAAGTGGGGGAGAGAGGAGGTGAATCCTCCCATGTTTTAGCCCCAAGACCCAAATAGTTAGGGCACTTGCCTAGGAAACAGGAGACACAGGTTCTATACCCCACTAGCCCCAGCCCACAGGAGATTTGAACCCGAGGCCCTCTGTAAGCACACAAATAAAGGTGCAGTGGGATCTAACATGTGATTCACACAATAGCACCTCCTGCCATGCCACATGTATATGGCAGGAGGCACAACTGTGGGATTTTTCATTAGACCTCTTTCAGCTTTACTGCTGGTGCAGAGGGAACCTGATCCCAGGCTCCCCCTACACCAGCAATAAGCAAGCTCTCGCAGTTGGGAGCTCCACCCCAGTTGAGGGGCTCCCAGCTGTGGGGGTGCCCCACACATCCCTGGGGCTGGAGGACCCCCACTGTGGCAGGCTCCCTACCCCCAGAGGTCTTAGAAACCCATGGAGCCAGAGGATCACTGCAGGAGTGATTTCTGCCCCCCTGTCCTGGGGTGTGGGGAAATCCCTGGGGCCAGAGGATTGGGGGTATGGGGAAACCCCCAGGGCTAGAGGATTAAGGGTGCAGGGAAACCCCTGGGGCCAGAGGATTGCTGTAGGGGTAAGTCCCCCCTCCTCTGGGGTGTGGAGAAACCACTGGAGCTGGCGGATTGGGAGTGCAGGGAAACCTGTAGATTTCTCACCCCTCTCAAGACCTAGGGATTGTGGCTGCCACAATCCCTAGACCCCTGGACCCTGGGGATAATGGCTGCCATGATTCCTAGGGCTCTGGGGTTTTATGCTGGGCCTGGTACACCCTTGCGGCTGGGAGCCCCATCAACTGACAAGGATCCCAGCCACAGGGGAGACCCTGCTACACGTTTAAATAAAAGCTTTATAGCAACCAGCTATAAAGTTAGTACATATTGTTGAGGTCTAACTTTATAGCTGGTTGGAGCTTTTTATGGCAGGGCAGCTACTTTGCATGTGTAGCTGGTCTCCAGGTAATTGCACAATATCTGTAACATGTAGAGAGGGCCTGTCTCTCTTAAACTCCCCAGCATAATATGCTCACTATCATACAATAGGCCAGGAATTACCCAGACCCTTCTCCAGCACTTCTGTTAAGGCTGGTCCCTGGGCAGCCAAGAGAGAGAATTGTATGGGGCCAGAAGGAAATAAGCCAAAGGGTGTGTGACTCGATGAGATGAATGCCGTGCAGAAATCTCCTCACTATACTGCCATATATCTATTTTTTGAGGTATAACTTTATAGCTAGTTGGAGCTTTTTATGGCATGATAGCTGCTTTGCATTTCTAGTCAAGCAGTGCTGAGGGAGTTACTTAACTTCATGGCTCATGATAATTTACCCAATCCCTTGTAAACTCTTCGTTCCACAGGTGGTTAACAATGCTTTCTTCTTTTTAATGGTCCTGATGTTCCACCATCAAGCTATCCTTTGTTCCATAATTCTGCTGCCCGTTAGCTGCTCCTGGTAATGAAACTCCTGTTTCACAGCCTTGCAGATTTGTTTTTAACTCATTCTAATGAGTTTTTGCTTCAATCTTAAACTGAATAATACAGCTGTAAATTCCCAGTGTATTAGTAAAGCTTCTTGGTTATTTTTCACTGGAGGAAAATGTGTTATTTTATATATGATGAATGCACCTCGCCATTTGCACCCCCTGTTTTAAATTCTATATCCAGCCATGGGTATGGTAGTTGCAGCACTATGATGGAAAATCAGCAATGCAGATTTAAACCTCCTCTGGATTGGCAGGAGGGAGGATGGGTGACCTGCATCCTCTGGTTCCTTGGCAAATGCCCAAACTACTTAACCATTGAGGCTAAAACATGGGAGAGTTCTCCTATGTTAATATATACTTGTCATGTATTTCTGGCAGCCTATGCTTCTGGGCCATAGAGGCTGGTATAAGTCAGCACAGGGCATGCATGTGTGGCTGCATATATGCTTAGCCGGTGTGTAGCCTACCAAACAAGCTCAGTCTGTGTGTACACACTTACATGTCCACACTGCTAAGGAAATACTGCTAATAGAAGAGTCCACCTATTACTTTCTATTTAGATTTTTATACTATGTCCATCATAGTGGCTGCTGAGTGTCTGCAAGCATCCCACCACTCTTTCTTTCCCATTTTCCACCATTTTCTTCCCTCATTAAACTAATCTGTAATCACTGTAATCACTAACAACACTGCCATAAATTGCAGGAGGAATAGGACTGGATTTAACTCTAGCCACTTTTGGATCTTGAAATCTAACATGGAACCTTTCTTGGCCCTCTGTTTTGGCTGATGCTCAAAGACAAAGAAAATCATGATATCTTGTATCTATTGCGGTTTATGGTAAAACTCCCATTGATTTCACCGTGTCCAGAATTTCAACCCAAATTTTGAAATACGCTATTAACAAATTGGAAAGACAATAAGCTCAGTGAATGAAGAGACCTCTTCAGAGCTGACACTATAGGGCAGGACTATACAGTTGGTCGCCTATTACTCCCTAAGCTTGATACACTATTTCTTTTGATAACCTTGATACATAATTATTTTTTTCTTAGCATTGGCTCTTGTGATTTGTCAGATTCGTCAGATTCTAGTATGTATCTTTGATATGTATAATGTAACATGTCATAGCAGGCAGCGAATTGGACATAAATTTGCAAGGCAATATGGCTACCAAGACTCCACATTGACTGAACTTCATGGAGCAGAGAAGTATTAATCTGTTACAATTCTAGCAAGACTCCTTCTGGAAGACTACCTTTATCACTTCTCTACTAGACTGTCATAGACAAATTGGAGGGAGTTCAGAGACAGTGACAAAACTAATTAAGGGGCTGGAGGGAAGGGGCTAGGCTTATGAGAAAAGGGATAAAGAACTAAGGCTAAGTACAGATGTTCAAAAAGCCCCTGCAGAAGCTCTCTAATTTATCACGTTTTGCTTAAAGCATGATATAAGCTTATAGTGGGAGCCCAGTGAACAGACATTCGCTGTTTGGTGGGAGAGGCTCAGAGCCTGCCCACACTGGTCAGTAGCTGAGGGCCTCCCAAGACTCCTCCCAGGAGGCTGCTGGAGTGGCTCCTCTCCCCACCCCACCCCTTGCTGCCTGGTGGCAACTGTCAGTAGTGGTTGGGGGAAGAGAGACCATGGCGTCCTTCCTCTGATGTAGCCCCAGCTGGGCAGCAGCACACCACTGTAGAAACATAGACTCTGGACCCCTCCTCCTCTCTGGCCAGCCTGCAGCTCTCAGCTGGTGAGGAGGAGGAGGCAGGGCCGGGATCAGAGGCTGTTGTTGACTCCAGGGCCAGCCCAGAGCTCAGGCAGAGCAGAGAGCTCTGCCTGAGGCTAGAGCGCAGCCCTGTGCAATGCAGCCTGGGATGGGAGCAATTACACCCTAAGTTAATCCTAGATGCAACCTGGCATAGATGTTTGATAAAGCACTTTCTGTTAGAGTGCTTAGGATAGTACACATCCATTGAGGGTTAACTTAGAGCACAATCCACCATTTTTGAAGTGGTCTAAGAGTCATAAATGTCTGTTCAGTTATAGTTTTAGATCAGTTTCTGCATGTTATAACACAATAGGTGTAATGTCTGTACCTAGCCTAAATGTGTACAATTATCTAAACAATTCTTAAGGAGAAGACATGATAACAGATGAAGGCTATAAACGTGAAGAAGAGAAAAAAATATTTGGTGTGGGATAATGAAATACACTAGAAGCATAGGAGTGATAGTGAAAAAAGGAAAATGTACACAACAGAAAATTTTTCCAGAGAGTGAGAGCTATATGACCATGGAATAGTCCTCCAAGTGAATTGGTGGAAGCTCCATCTCCAGAGATTTATTTAAATCTGGACTGTACAGAACATTAGAATATATTAAAATACATTGTAGGGAACAATCCTGCACTGTCAGGGGATGGACTAGATGACTTAATGCATCTTTTCCATTTCTAATTTCGATGATTCTATGGCTCATTAATTGCATATCTTACAAATGCAGTAAAATTTGATGGGAACTTAAAAAAAAAAGTGCTCACATTGTGAGAGAGCTGTCAGAATGAGAATAGACAATTTCATGTTCCTAAAAACCTGGGATTCGAGTACATCTCTGCTCAGTGTTGTTGTTGTTGTTGTTAGAATTATTCCATTCACATTTTTCTTTGAGATTTTTATATTGCATGTAACTGAGTGGAGGGGGACTGATAGTTTCCTGTGAGCGTGTCTCATGAACTGATACATTTCAGTGTTTTCCTCTGGAACACAAAATACACCCGGCACATCCACACAGAGATCTACTTGGGTAAACGTAGAAGACACCTGACTTTGCAGCAGTTATTACATGGGCCTCAGTCTTTTTTTTCCATTGAAGCCTATGATCATGCTATCATTGACTTTAACAGGAGTAGGAACCAAGTCCAGAGGGCTAAACAGCTGAGAGACCTGTCTCTGATGGTTCAGTCTTGCACCACTAAGTTCTATAGAAGGTTTGCCGGTGAAAGGAGAGCAATGCCTTGAGAAAACTTTGACTTATCCGATAAAGGATGAGCAAATCTCTAATCCTTCCTTTTACATCTATGATTAAAGTAAGGCTGTGGTGCAGCTCACCCTTGCATTCCAGACATACCACAGAGGGAACTTTTGGAATAATAGAAAGGCAGGGGTTGACTCTGCTTCCTAAAGACTTTGCTGTTGAGATTTTACACTGGAAAACGCTTGTTAGGCAGCTCATGCTTCTTTTTTGACCTTCTTGTCTAGAATACTGTAATAATGTTTAAAGAACAGCACAGTTAGATACAGCTGGCCAGTAACTCAGCTTTATGGTATCTTAGCAGAAAATTGAGTAAGGAGAAGAATCAGGCTGTACTAGCACATATACATAATATATATCATTTCACTAACTGCTCACTAAACACAAACCAAATCTTTTTCTTGCTGTCTAAACATGGGGCTGCTGAAAGTTAAGTCTCATCCTCCTAAATTTTAGCCTCAGTCTGTTAACTGCCTGTGCTCTGATCCTTCTCCCTGCAAACAGCAAAACACTTAAAAACAATTAGCATTTAAATTTGAACTTTTATTTGTATTCTTTTATTTATTGCCAAATGCTGGTTTCTCCAATATATTAGTGTTAAGGGCCACCTACTTTGTGAGAAGTTTTATAACACGACTATAATAATTAGATAGTCTTGAACCTGGCTAAAGATCTTTAAGTAGTGGGTAACTTACTTAGAGAGTCATATCTCCACAGTTTTTTTTGGTATTTTTTGTACTAGTCATTGAATAGAACAGCAACAACTGTATTAAAAGGAAATGCTCCTCAGATATGGTATTTTTCCACATAAATTAAATGAACACATGTAACAACACAGTTGGCATTGAATGAGGGACTGAGACGTAAGAAAAAATGCATGGTGTATCAGTCAGAACATACAGCAGAATGGTTGCTTAGAGACGAATTGGTTCAAAGGCATGACCTTTTGTAGGCTGCTATCTACTTCATCAGAAGCCATTTCAAGAGAAACCAGAGTTTCTGACATATCAGCATAACCCTCATCTCATACAAATCTGGTAAATTACAATTGGAGAGTCTTGCCCCTTGGTGCAGTGGGAAGGTTTATATGTTCCAGTGACTCTGAGAGCTGTCTTAGCAGGAGTTTTAGCTTCCAGTAGGGGCACCTGCTGGAAAGATCAAAAAAGATAGATCAAAAAAGGGGCACAGGAAAAGTAGATCATTGTCCCTCCAGGTTGGGGGTTGAGCATTAAGCCAACAACATAGAGATTATAAGGAAGTCACGTCAGGAAAAAGCATGGTAAATACTTGGCAGAGCCCTGTTTATGCCTAAGACATGTCTGATGGTGTGGGAAGGGTTCAGTTTCAGAGAATAGTTGAGCATCATAAATTAACATAAATTATGAAGGGAAAGACCCATTTATTTCCTCCCTACTTTCAGGACTGATTCCATGCCCCTGGCACTTGATGGGTTACTCTACTTGTAAATGTGAAGGTTCATTTCTGGGCTTTGAAGCTTCCTTGATTGCTGCAGAGCATTGTCCATTTTAAATTGTGACCAGTAGCCTAGGGCAGGCTGGGATTTTGAATCGGCTTTGAACTTGTACTTCCTGGTTAATTATGTACTGTATTGCAGGCTTGCTACTGGACCATGACTACTACATGTTTTAATATAAAACAACAGTAAAGTAGCACTACTATAGCATTGTTCACAAGGGCACTTTTATATAGCAACTGGTTTCAAAAGGTTTTGATGTCCTGCAAAGATCACCCTTGGGGGTGGAGTTTCTAATGCCTATTTCCAGCTGAAAGGTGAATTCCTTTTCTATTCATTGTTCTTTTCCATCTTCTGGGTTGCAGCAGTCATCACTCATCTGCTTCCTCCTCACTCTTCACATGTGAATGTACTGGCCCAGCCATAGTCTGCCCTAACTCTTACCTACACATGCTGGCATCAGTTTAGAGCCCATCTCCCTGACAGATGAAGTGAAGCTTTCAGTGGAGCTTTTCCACCCATAGTCTGGACAAATCTACCAGGGAACTTTTGCAGTATAGAGGCATTGCATATGTCCTCTGGCAAGAGGTGAGTATCATCTAGTCCAGGGGTGTCTAACCTTTTTGAATGTGGGGCTGGATCATAAACTTTTTATCACCCAGTGGGCCGGCAAGCCACATTCAAAGACCTCACAGGGAGCGGTATCACATCAGGAAGTGATGTCATGCGACCTTTGACACCAGTGAAGTTGCAGGAAGTGACAATGAAATGGGTCTGGAAATGTGGTTTAAAATCCAAAATAAAACAATATAAAAGGAACAATGAAATAATACCAAACACTTGACTAAAATAAACACTTTTGCATAATGCATAATGAAAGAAGCATAACGCAAGTTGACAGATCAAATGTGGAAAAGGTATCAGCCAGAGTGGAAACTAATCAAAGGTGGAGGGATGTGTCTCGGCGGGAGACACCTGCACGGTGCTTTGCAGCCTCCACCGCTCGCTGCCTTGGGGGTGGGCGGGCGGGGAGGGAGCGGGGGCTCCTCAGTGCATCTAAGAGGCTGCAAGAGAGACTCGCGGCTCAGCTGGGCATGGCTGCAGCTGCAGCCGGGCATGGAGCAGAGCGGGGTGGGGAGAACCGCTGCCATGTGCGAGAGCCCCAATCCAGGCTCCTCCTCGTCCTCCTGGCCGCAGCCTCCCGAGGATGTGCGGAAAAGGCTCCCTCCACTCCACTGCCGCCTGCTTTGCTGCCCCGGCGGCCGTGTGTGCCCGTGCCGCCCCCCCGCTCCTGCTTCAGCCCTGTGCAGCTTCGCTGCTGAGCCCCGGCCCCACGCCACCGCCTGCTTTCAAGGATGCCCAGTAAGTCGTCCGGGCACCAGGGAGCATATGTGTGCCCTGGCACTGCCGTGGGGCACTGCTCGCTGCGGGCTGCGTGTGAGAACCTTGTCCCTTCCCAGCCCTTCAGCAGCCATTAGGAAGCTGCTGATGGACTGGGGGAGGGACAAGGGGTGGGAACAAAAGTAAACTCTTTATTTTCATTTCCCATTGCAGCACCTTGGGCCTCAGAAAACGGCTTGGCAGGCTGCATGGCGGCCCGCGGTCCATATGTTGGACAAGCCAGATCTAGTCTACATCAGCATGTCTATTTATATTACCATAGTCTGTGTATGTATGAGTACTAGACTCCAAGAATCAGCTCTGAGGACTGAGTAGCTGGAGGGAATGACACAGATGTTGTCCTATCAAGAGAAGTCTTAAATGCAAAACACAATGTAAATGCAATTGTATTATAATATTTTATATACAACAGACAGACAATTCTCCCTATGTGTGCATGCACCCATAGACACATATATTTGCTGAAAATTCAATAACAGATACAGAATATTAAATACTTCATAGCCTAACCTTGCAGTTCGTGGTCAGTCATTAGTCAAGTCACCAATGGAAGTTTTGTCTGGACAGGGATGAAGTTTAGATTGCAGGATTAAGCTCATATCTACAAGTGAACTAAGTTATTTTGAGAAGCTGAGGATCCAAAGGGCTGGAGTCCTTATATAGACATATAGGAGGTATAAGGAGGGGGAGCCTCTCTATATCATGGAGCTCATATAATGTCCAGACAGATCTGCACTCAGAGGAACACAGGGATTTCTCTGTCAAATGGTACCTTAAAGAGAATGGGGAAGTGCAGGGACTGATGGAAAGAGCCAAGGCCCTATTTCATCTATGTGAGAGCTGACAGCAGTGGTCAACCATGTGGTGGAGGAATGTGAGTATATTGCAGCTCTTGGAAAGGGTATTACAATTTGTGTGTTGCCCCTGAACCAGGGAGCTCATTGATGTCCTTTATACTATCTATGTAAAGGCTGTGCATACAAGGCATGATCTAACACAACAGTGTAAAACCAGGAATCGTTCCACTCATCAATAATGTGCTACAAACAATATTGTTTTAAGAAAAAAAGTTAGATGAAAGATATTGATGCCATTTAAGTATTAGGAAGGCAATCTGAGACTATATTTAATATCCGTTTTCCTCTGAGGGACCCCCATGGCTGAGGAGATTGCCTCTGCCACTGCCAAGTTGCTCTGCATATGGGAAGGGGAAGGGGGGGCGGGGGGCTGAGGGGGCGAGGGCTGACTTCCCCCTTTGGGTCCCTGGCTCCAGGCATGCAGTCCAGGGGTGGGCGGCTGAGCTGGCATGGGCACAGGTGGCCACAGTGCCTCTTTCTCCCCCCAGGCCCTCCTCCCTGTCTAGGGCTTACTGGATGGGTGTGGCAGTGGTGAAGTGGTCCTGCTGCCTGCAGTATCCTGGGGCATGGCAGCATGGCACCTAGCTGCCTGGGCAGTGGTACTCTCCAGGAATAAGCTGCAGCTGCTTGTCACAGCATCCTTGGGCTGGTCTCCCCACTTGGAGCACACAAATGGAGTTGGCAGGGCAGGTGTCAGCCTGGGTTATCTTTACTGCCAGCTGAGGCTGAGGGCAGGGAGTGCACCAGGTCCTGCCACTGGTGCCCCAAAGCAGCCTCCCCCAAAGTATCCTTGTCAGCACTGGCCTGCAATGCTGGCTCCAGCAGCCTGCCTGTGCTGGAGTACACATGGCAGCCCTCACCAGGGTCCCTCACAGCCAGGATGTGGTCCAGCTGCCACATGAAGGGCATGGCTTTGTAGGCAGACTCGGACTGCCAGTTGTGGTCCATGATGCAGATCCACTGGACCCATGGGGCCTTGATCTTGATGGGGCACTGCTGCCCAGACCACTTTTGGTCTTGCTCCTGCATACGGGTTACAATGGCTTAATACATGTGGGTGTTTGCCTGGGTGCCCAGGGACCAGGAAGCTGGAGGTACAGCCCCCGAAGGTTAGGCCAGGGGTCTGAAGGTCAGCCTGGGCCAGCTACAGAGGCATCCCTGCCATGTGGGTGGAGGAACTCCCAGCCACGAGGCCCTGCTCCAGGCAGCAGGCTGGCCCCCTGCTGGTGTGGCTAACTGGGAGCAAATTTGCTCTCAGTCAGCATCTACATGTGTGCTACTGTGCGGTAGCTACTGCATGGTTAATCTACAGGTACTAGCTAATCACTCAGTAGACTAACTTACTGTGCAGTAAATGCTGTGCATGTGTACCTGGTGATGCTTTACTGCACATTAGTCTTATGCGCAGTAAAGCATCTCGTGTAGATGTGCCCCAAGAGTAGGGTCACTGAAATCAAGGGGTGTATGCAGAATCAGATCTGTAATGCAATTGTGTACCACTATAGTATACATGAGCTCTGCTCATCCTGGAGGTATTCTGGATGTATCTAGCACAGAAAGAGTCTTTGCAGGGGGAGGGGGTTGACTCTTTTGCTGGTAATTGAAAACTGATCAATTCACAAAGGGTGTTGAACTGAAACCAAAACCCAGTTTAAATGGTGTCTTGCTGGAAATTGGCAAGTCTGTCTACCCGTTTCACATCAATGCCTCCCTACTCAAACACTGTCTTTACTTGGCAGCACTACAAGACAGAATGAAAACATGCAGCTCTTCCCAAATTCCTGCCTGCTTTAGTTTACATATAAGATTAAATGATTTTTTTTTGTCCTGTTGTTGTACCTCCTGGGTTCCCACAGTACAGGATGTTTTATGCATAAATCATTTGTGGCTGACATGCTACCTATAATTTTCTCCAGAAACCAGTAATTTCTGAGTAAATTCACTATAATTTATGGCACAAAACACCTTGGAATGCTACAAATAACATTCTTCACTTGGAGTCCTAAACTGTTGGGTAGTATTGCTTTGCTGTACACTTATGAAACAACTGCTGTGTTTTTAGCTTAAAAGTGGTCACATTTCCACTCTTGTAAAATGATTAAACCAAGAGCCTTAAACACCTATCCACCTAGTTTGCAAAGTGCTGTAGAACATTCCAGACTGAAAGAGACTTCCTCTGGTCTTTCTTTTTACTATATTTTGTTCATAGACCTGAAGTGACCTGGTCATCCCACTGGAGTTAACCTGCCTTTATTTGCTGCAGTTTAACTGATTAATAAAAAGAAACTTCCTGTATGCCACAAGAGAAGTTTATTTGAGGAGATTAATAACTTTTTCAGTCACATATGGTCAAGTTCTGTTTACTTTTAGCTATATTTCAGAATTCTCAGGGGCTTTTTTGCTGGTAGCCTGTCAAAAACCACACATTTCATACTGATTTATCTGAAAACCTCTCCTGCTGGGCCTGGGGCTGCTCTTGTGTGAGTTGTTCACTTATCCAGTGACACGATAAGCCAAAAGCTTTTAACTTTTAATAGCTGGCTATATATAAGCATGTGCTACCCATATCCTCCACAACACGCAATAAGCCCAAAGTTCAGGGTGATTATATCAAACTGCTGTCCTGTTTTATATTGTTATCCTAAGATGTGCTAATGGCTATCTAAAATGGAGCTTTTGCATTCAGAGATCATCATGAATCTCCCACGAGCAATGGATATGCCAGGCACCCTCCTTCAGGGCTCCACAAAAAGAGCATCAAGCCCCTTTGTGTAGTAAAGATAACTCTAAACAAGGGAGGTTATGGAAAGGCAATGGGCTATGTGGTCAGAGATAAATAGGGATGGCAGAGGTAGTTCTTTAGTTGGAAATGGAGTGTGTGCACATGTGCCTGTGTGCGTGTGTGAGACCCTCAATGACAGACGGAGACTGAGCTCAGGAGCATTGGTTCAAAGAGCAACCTGAGCATGTAGCTCATGTCAACTTACAGGAGGAGAAGCTGGTGCTACCAGTGAAAGGCGACGCCCACTTAGTGACTGAGGCTGCCTATACTCATGCTGGCTCGTGTTTTAATTAGAACACAGCAGAGCAGACTCGATTCATCTAATTAGAACACTCCAGCATAGCCTCATTGTCACATGTATAAGCCCCTGTGGGTTTTTAAATGGCCGTTGGGGTGCTTTATCTAAACCTGATAAAGCACCCTGTCAAATGAGGTTTAGATACAGCATCCCATGAACATTTTTTAACCCACAGGGGCTTAATACATGTGATCATGCGACATTTTAATTAGAATGGCTCTCTGGGAACTGGTTTAATTAAAATGCCTCTCTCCACCTCCGAGCACATGTATAGGGACCCTGAAAGAGTGCTGAAGCAGGGGGATGACACAGACTGTTTATTTTTTGACTCCTGTACAAGTCTTAAGTGTGCAGGTTTTGTACAATGGCTCCACTGGGAAAGAAGAACAACATGTCCTCTGCTTCTCTCAGCAATGGATCACTCTTTCCCAGAGCTGCTGCTGCACACCTGCTAAGAATAGTGTTTCTGGCTCATCATTTTCCATAAGGGTGGACTCATTGGCGAAACACTTCCTGTACCTCTCTCCTTGTCTTATATAGGGGGGATTGGAGTACCACCTAGTTCCATGCTGCACCTCATGAGGCAGTTTGCATTGCTGTAAAGCATAGGTGATGCATGGGGGGGGCACATGCCCCCCCTGAGAGCGTTGGTCCCACCCCCCCAACAACAAGTGCTCTGGTACCCCCCTGAAATTGGCTCCACCAGCACTTCCGCCGCCACTGCCATGTTGCATGCAGAAGTGCTGGCACTTCTGCAATGCTGTGCTTGGTGACACGCCCCTCCCCCCCCCCCAGTTGCCCAGTTGTGCCCCTCTGGTGCCCCCCAGACTCGGGAGGCACCAGTTGCCCATGCTGTAAAGCATTTATCTCTGACTGCCAGGAAGGGTAGGGTCTTGTGCATAGCTATTCAATATCTGGCTTTCCTCACATAGGGGCATTATGCCAGTTCTGTTGCCTTTTGGCCTTTTTCATCTACTTTCAGCTGTTCTGCCAAACCAGCATCCTGTCCTCATTTTGTTTCTCTTGCAGGCCACTTCTTCCATAACACCTTCCATAAATTACAAGTCTTCTAGTAATCTATTTCATTTCTTTATCTGATGAACAAACTGCTCATTTCTGTGAAGGGAGGTGGGGAAGGGCACCAGAGATGAAGCTGGGAATCAGTCACTGAGAAAGTCAAGAGGACCAAATTGCAGATGGAGAGTGGGGGAGGAAAATTTAGTGTGTTTAACTTACAAAAACATATAGCCATACCTAACAAATAATGTGTGCCAGGCACAGTACTGCTGACCAACACCATTTTAATATTGTAGAATCATATTAAAAACAGGGCTGCAGGATCATCCTCCTCTGAACCATCTCATATAAATGCACATCTTACTTGTACTTAAAACTTCCAATGATGGAAGTTCTACAACCTGTCTAGTAATCTTTTGTTTAACTACCTTCCTGGCTAGAACGTTTTTTTTTTTTTAATTTCTAACCTAAATTTCCCATGTTGCAGTTTAAGCTTATTTCTTTTTGTCCTGTTGCCTGTTGACATAGGACATGGACAGAAGTCCCTTTACCCTTTATACCAGTGTAAACAGTGGCTTATTCTTCTTGGGTGCCTGTACACGGGATTGGGGTTTAGTCCCCTAAATTGAAACAGTGGGTTTTTAATTGTTCCCTGCTATGGCAAGGGGCCTGACCCTTTTTTTTTTTACAGAGCCTGCCCGCATCTCCTGTGGCTGGGGGGTGAGCTGCCAGCAGTCTGAGCACCCCCTGAGCTGCAGGGGCCCCCCAGTCCTTCTCTCTGCAATGGTGGCATCCCCCAGGGATGGCTGGGATGGCTGATAGCAGGTGGGTGCTGCCCCAGCTCAGGCTCAGGGAACAGTTGGATTGGGCTGGGTGCTGCCTGAAAGCTGGAGCAGCACACACCCACTAGCTGCCTGCCCAGGTGGCCATGGGTGCACCACCTCCATGGAGGGAAGAACCAGGGCCCCCTACAGCTCAGGGCCCACTGGCAGCTAGTCCCCGGCCATGGGAGAGGCAGGCAGGCACTGCCACAAAAAAAGAAAAAAGAAAAAAAGGATTGGGCCCCTTGCCTCTTCTTTCTTCAGCCCACCTATTCTGCTATGGCAGGGCTGGAGGGAGCAAGTTGTTAAAAGGGTGCAACACTACAAATAACTATGTTGCAAACTATACTACATGCAAATGTGATTTAGTTTGCAACGCAACAAACTCATTTACATCGGAATAAAAAACCTGTATGTGTAGTGTGACACAATTAAACTGCAAAAATGGGTAATTTTCATCATATGTACAAGTACCCCTTGAGTGTTTGGCGGATGATCTGGTGCAACTATTTTATCTGCCTGCCTACTCTTTACCAACAGTAAGTAAAGCTTAACTGCAGTACTTTATCTCTGAATAAAATTACTGCAGTTTAGTTTCCCTTACGGCTGTACAGGAGCAGATAGACAAAACAACAATATTCTGTTCTTCTGCATAGTGGTAATATTTGTCATGTTTTCTGAGACAATGAGGCCTGCTAGATTTGGGATTTGAACCTAGGACCATTGTGATAAGACTGAAACATTCTTTTGCAGTAAATATTCCTGGTGGATCCTTACGTTCTCCAATCAGGAAAATTCCCCTTTTGTTCAGTTATCTCTTAAATCTTGGTCTGCTCTGAATTCTCTTTGGAGTCAGCTTCTCTGACTGTCCAAGAGCTTAGCCAAAATGATTAGCCAGTCATGATGGGTAGTCTGCTTATCTTCTTCACTTCCTCACCAATTCATTCATCTTATTTCCTATCCTACTCTAGACAGTTTTTCTCTCCTAAACCACACCACTTCCCATTTTCTTCTGCTTGGAAAACATCCCACATATTTTGGGTGCTATTGCAAAGAATGATTAGGATTTAATGCATTGTGCAGATGAAACATTTCCAGTACTCATCATGTATGAGCACATTTATTGATCATACATATTTGCTAATCTAAATAAATTTAAATTTCCCCAGTGGTTTGGATTCATCAGTTATAAATGCACATTAAAGGCATCTTTCCTCTCTTTCTCCTGATTTGTTCAGCAGTGCACCCGTACGAGATAAAAGATTAAGCCAACCAAAACAAAGAATCAGCACTAGAAAGAGCTAATTAGATCTGTTTAAAATTAAAATATATATGTATAGTTTTCAAGAGCACTTCTGAGATCGCCTGAAATCCCTTTAACCTCAAGCCAAAGGCAAGCTTTGATTGTATAATAATTTTTATATTTTGTGTACTTCTCACCATTTACCTTAACATATATTATACTGGGTTTAACAGTCGTTCATATTTTTCATGATACAGTACTTGATTTAAAAAAAAAACCAGCAGCACATTTAAGAGCTTTGTAAATTTGGTTTTCATTAGCATGGATCTTCTCCATACATAAATACAATACTTTAAAAATGGACTTCTTAAAAGGAAATACAAGAGTTTTGATCAACATTTAACTGGTTGTTTAACACTAAGACTGCTGTACCAGTGTTTACCATGTTATCAAGACAAGTGATATCTCTTCTAAAGAGCTGTTTTCCTGCCTCTGCTTTTGCAAAAGCTGACATCTCATACAGCAGCTATGAAAACTCAGGCCTGGTTTATCCTTAAAAGTTTAGTGGGTATGGTTTGTCAGCTAGGAGTATGAAAAAATAACACTTCAACCATAACAGCTATGACAGTAGAAGTCTGATTATAGATACAGTTACCACCATAAGGACACATCTAAATGTGTATATTAATGCACTTGAATAAACTTCAGAGCTTATTGCCTCACAGTTTATTGCTCCCAGGCATGCGTCTTCATGTGCCCTAGGGATTGCAGCATGTTGAGCTGGGTCAGAGTAGCCCTGGGTGGCAGGGGGCTCTGGAGGCCAGCCTGCTAGCCTGGGGCTTCTCCCCACCCCCCAGCTCAATATGCTGAGGAAGGGCTTGCTGGGACACAAGGGTTCTCCATTGTGGGGCTAGCCAGCAGGCAGCCCCTGCACTGAGGCACCCTCATGCCCCAGACAGCCAGGGCAGCCTCTACACGTGTGCTGCTGAGGACACTTTTACTCTGCAGCAGGCGAGTACTTGTAAATTACTTTACTCCAGCCTAATAGGGGCACATGTGTAGACGTGCAATGATTTACTGCGCAGCTAATTAGTCTACTGCACAGTAAATGTCTCGTGTAGACACACCCCAAGAGTCCTTTATCAGTATAGTTTATTTTATTTGGAGAAATGGCCTAAGCTGTATTGGTAAAGGCAGCCTATCTACTAGGAGGGTTTGCCAGTCTTGTTTTCTAGTGCAGACAAGACCGTGATGATTTATGCACTACTCCCCAAAATTCAGATGCATCATAGAATCCGTGACCCTCACTGCTATCCCACATGACAAATCATTGGCGATTTTGTGGTCTCAGCCTTCCAGACAGCCCTGGTGTTTAACTTGGCAGCTCTTAAAGTTCTTAGTGGGATTCAACTGTTTACCAGCATGTCTACCACATGTAAACCCTTCAAAATGTCAAAAGTCACAGATTTCTAAAAGTGAAATATGGTCATCACAAAATTTGTGACTCCTGAGGCAGCTGTGACAAAAATGCAACCTTAATCACACACACTTCTTCAACTTCAAAGAAAATACAGCTTAATGATGGGCTAATCCTTTAGTAGGCGATTCCAGATCAGGCATTTTTCTTGGATCTGTTCTTGGAACATGTTTAAAGAAACCTTTCTGCTCTCCCCATTTGGAAAATGTTCTACATTCCAATGTCAAGACTAAGATCACTGCAGAATCTCTAATGCTATCTGGAGCGCAGTAATAAATGCCACAAGGGAAGGGATAAGGAGCTAGGGTCTTTGACCTAGCCTGTTTCATAGGATGGTTTGTTTTTTAAATATGTTTAGTATAATATTTATATGTTAAATGCTGAATATCTTTGTCTTCCGTTTCTTTCCACATTCTTTCAGGTTCTTTCATGGTTTTCAGGATCTGTCTGTGGTAAATAGGAGCAGAGGATAGGTGTGAATTTAAACTTATTTTTCCCTCCAGCCTCTCTCAAAACTGTACACTAGGACACTTCAAAGATGAGCTCATATTTCTTTGTTAAAGTATTAGTTTTTATGTAATACTTTACATTGCATGTAATAGTCTCTAAGATGCATAAGGAAAAGAAGCATTTGTGAACATGGAAATCAAGATTTTCAGTAACATGAGGTAAAATTTAAGCTTCTAAAGCCACAATTAGGCATTTTCATGTGGTCTACTTTTAGTAGTTTTGAATATCAGGTCACTTATTTAGGTGCCTAATAGTGAAATTTTCAGAGGTGCCTAAATTATTTGAGGACTTCCTTAGCTGCTTTTGAAAATCTCCCACTGAATTTGGGTGTAGGAGGTTGATATTTAGGTTCCTATTTCTGAAAATATTGGCCTGATGGTTTTCCCTTTCCTGACTGCAAATGGGCATGCTGATGTTTTATGCAGGTAAGTATTTGGATCATTTGGGTGTGTGGAGCTAATCACCAATCCACTGACAGCAGGGTAAGAGAATGGTGATCTGAAGCTATAAACAGACATCATCTTTGGAACAGGATCAGCTATAGTGGGATGTGTTGTGGCACCTGCTGCAAGCGGGGGACTACTGCAGGGACTTGCAGACATGGTCCCCAAATCAGGACACAGCAGCAAGATAACCCTGGCAGGTATCTGCAAACATGCCCTGGGAATTCTGCTTCAGGGGAATTCCTGTGGCATGCAATAAGAAAACACGTTTTCTCATTTAAGATGTCACAAAACTATGAATATCTTTAGTTGGGAAAATTTTTTGGACACTTGGGCATGTCCCCATAAGAGCATGTGTGTGGATTGTGGCTTCACAAACCTATCTGCGGTGCTGCAAAACACATGCACCGCACATGGAGGCATTCACTGTGCTGCTAATTAGCAGCATGGTGGGGTTCTTTTGACCCTGGGAGATCCCAGAGTCAAAAAAACTCATGCCAGAAAAAAACATTGTGGTGCACATGGCTCCAGTATGTGCTGCCCAAAATTGGAGCTTGGTCAGCATGAGCCATGCTCCAACTGCTGACCAGGTTCCACGTGCCTAGATTGTCACCTCTGCAGCCCGGGAAGGCCCCCAGGATCCCATATAAGGCTGCTGGGGCCAGCCCAGGTGTTGGCCCCAGCTTCCCCCACCCCACCTGGGGCAACTTGTCAAACACGAGAGTATGCATGCAGGGGCATTCCCCAGGGACTACTTCTTGTTCCTGGGGAATGCACATTCCCACTTGGAGTGCAACAATGGACTAGGATGTCTATTTGCTCACAACTTGTGCAAGCCACCATAAAAATGTTTATGGTGGTACAAGGGCAACATCTGTTTGAACCCTGAGTTTATATTGCTTAGATCCTGATTCTACAGTGGTGACTAATCCCTGGTGAAACGAGATAAGCAAACACTGGTTCAGCAATTGATTCAAAGTACCAATTTGGCCTGAGCTTTGCTGCTGGAGACTCCCTGGGTTACTGTGTCTGGATCCACATGCAAGGACTCAGGATTTGAAGATCCTTCTTGGTTTAGTTTGGTTCCAGGCACTGTCTTTTTCTTTGCCTAATAGCCTCACTCACTGGGTGTCGACTTTCTGTGTGGTACCCCTGCTTGCAATTGGGATCCTATGGTCCAGCCACACAGGCCAATAAGACCAGTGCTGCACCTGCCAATACTCTTCAGTAGCTTGTGCACCATTCCTGCATTGCACCCTTATGGGTAAGGGCCTACTTAAATCACAGTGAAACTAAACAATTTTCATGGGTTGTGTCATGACCCAGAGGTCTGATTTTTTTGTGTGTGCGCTTCGGCACTAAGAATTATCCCCGTGGGTTTACAACTTGGTTGCACGGAGGAGTTCTGCTGCGCGGAGAACCCGCGTGCAGGGAAGTGTTCCCGCCACTTTGCAGCAATCTTTGCAGGGTGCATTTCCTTTGCAGCACAGAAATGCACGGTGCAAAGGTTTCCCGCTCGTCGTATGCAAATTCGTGCCCCGCAATTGGCTAGTTCTAAATTATTCACACGTGGCGGCTAGCGATTGGCTTGCTAGCCGTATAAGAGGCTTGAGCAGTTTCCGCCCAAGCTGAAGAGGACTCCGCATCCATCTCGTGGGGACTCTGGGTGTGCGCGGCAGGGTAATAGAAACCCTGTGTGTCGCTCAGAGGAGTTTGGCGGCCTGATCCACCGCCCACCTCTTCCCGTCTTCGAACGGAGCCTACTATAAGACGGAACGACGAGTTTAATGCGCGCTTGTCCTGGACATCCGGAGTTTGTCTGCGTGGAGCCTAGCAACCTCCATGTGATTGTTCGTGTTCTGTCTGCGTGGAGCCTTGCAACCTCCACGTGTGTTCGTGTTTTTTGTTGTAACCGCAACTCAAGCAAGTTCTCAGCCTACACCACGACCATGTCGGTGTAAGTAAAATAATCTTAAAATCAACCGTTACGTGTTTGTGCCTAATTCTAGCTCGGCGCCCGCCCTCTCTGACCCGGCCTGCCCAGGCTGCTGGCCACAGCCCGCGTGCAGAGCGATGTAAGCGACCCGGGGTCTGACCCGGCGCGCACAGGTTGGTTGCGGCATAAAGAGCAAATTTCGTGGATATTTCCTGGATGTGCTCCACCAGCCCTGCCCCTAAGAGCTGATTGGTGGAAAGGCCCTGGTTGGGGAGAAAGGATGAGGTGGTAGCCAGCATCTTGTCTGCTAACTACCCTTCATGTGGCCCTGCCCTTTGATGCTCATTTGTGGAGAGGCCCTGGTAAGGTGAGGAGGGATTAGGGGGTAGCTGCCATCTTGTCTGCTGCCCTTTGTACTGCCCCACCAGCTGGCACCGTCCCTCCCCCCTGGGTGGGCTGCAAGGCTGGGTCATGGCAGTGAGGACCACTGGCTCCCACTGGCGAGCCAGCATTTTATTTTTATTAAGAGCTTTTTAGTTGGTTTTGTGAGCAATCCCAGATTTCACAGTTTCCACAAAATCTGCGAAATCTGGAATTGAGTAGCTACTACGTATGGGTGCTCTGTGGCTTTGTTTACCCTGTGGCACTAGCATGTACTGGGGAGTCTGGGACTGAGCACATCCTGTGCACCTGAGTATGCAGGCATTCTCCAGATCCAGAGGTTCATCAGTGAAACTCATTCTTGGTGCCTGCCCATGGGTATAAAATTTGTCATCGGAGCTCAAACAGCCTCACTGGCAAACTTAAGACTCTGGCGTGGGTCAAAGGACTCAGGGTGGGCAGGGCATGGTCATCCCCATCCTCCCCAAGGCTCATGGGTGACAATATAGACACGCCCAGTTTTTATAATTTAACTCTTCAGACACACGATGGCTGAAGCAAATAGGAAAGTGATTTTATACATTTTATATTTCATAGGAGAGACAGATCTGCAAAATAAAAACACCTGTAATCAATTCCCTGCCTCGGTCTCTTTGGCATTCTCTTGAACTTTCTTTGAATTTACCTTCCCACTAAGGCTTTCCTTTCCAGTTAGTAAATCTGATGCCAGAATCTGGCAACTTGCTCCCATCAGCATCAGCTGGTCCGACACTCAGAAGATTCCTGCGACCTCAGAACACATGCCTCCTTGCCTGTCCTGAATCTCTGACCCTCTGTTTTTTTTTTTTATCTATCCTTTGTTTCTGACACTGCTTTTTTCCATTTGTCAAAATTCTGTAGGCAAGTGAGAGAAAATGGGATTTAGCCAAGTGTTACCACCCATTATTCTGCCACAGCAAGGCCTATTCAGTCATTAATGATCCGTGATGACTGGCCTATTCCAGAAGGCAGGGTAGATATGCACCTTTATAAACTAACTAAATAAGATATAGCGCAAGCTTTGGTAAACCCAAGTTCACTTCATGAGATGTTGTGAAAGGACAGGACATGCAAAAAGGGTATAAGAAGGAGAGAGAAATTAGAATACAAGAGACAAGTTTGGGGGTGGAGGGAGGGGAAAAGAGAGAGAGAGAGCTGGGAAGAGTGCAGTCTAGGAGAGAAAAGCAAGCAAGCAGTAAACTCATAGGAACAAAGCGGGTTCCAAAACTAAATCTAGGTAATGACAGAAGAATCCATAGTTTCTCTTTAAACCATACTTAACACATGACCAACAGCTTGTGGATGGTTTCTTGGTGATGCTTTACTCTGCAGCTAATTAGTCTATGCTGCAGTAAAATGTGTGTGTAGATGGGCCTGGGTGTCTTTGCATCCTGCCCCCGCTTCTTGTAGCCCTTTGGTAGGCAAAGCTTCTTTCTACAATGCCCATGCATTCCAGTACTGAACATACACCTCTGGAAGGAAATGTGCCTAGGTGCTTTTGTCTCTATCCTTGACTGTAGGTACTATGTCTGCAGGGTAGATTATTGCTATAATTTTTTGGCTCTTTTTCTCCACTCCTGCCCTATTTGTTTCCTGTTACCTGCTCTCACAACATCCCTCACATTCTTTATTCTCCTATACCCTCTTTTCAGCTCCTCATTCTTTCCTCCTCTATGTCTCACTCTCTATCCTGCCTTCTTTCTCACCCTGTCATTGTTTCTCCATTCTTGTCCATTTCTTTGCTGTATATACTCCCCTCCTCTCTTGTCCTTTATGCCCAATTGCTTTTCTGCATCTTCTGTTTGCAGACTTTGGATCTGCCCTTCCTTAATGTCACTTTTCTTCCTCCTCCTTTTTTTTTTTTTATCTCTCCATGACACTTAATTCCACTGTACCTCATCTCAGCCCATTTCTTTTTGTGTACTGAATTTTACCAGTCTCACTAGTGGCTTGAGCACCAGTTGCTTCTTTCAAAAGTTTTCCCCTCTCTCCGGCTTTTCACTCCCTGCACAGGTTAGATTGCCTGCACTAAATGGAAATCCAATCTTCAGTCATGTATCAAACCAAAATGTAGCATTCTGGGAGCAACACCTTCCCTCCACACAGGGTAAGACCTTTATCACTAAAGCAATATTAAGGGTTTCAGTGAGAATTTAGAACTGCAGGATGCCTTCCTTTCCCCTGTTCCTTAAGACACAGGTTCAGTCAAGTGGGTCCACAGCAGAACTGATGATCAGTAAAAGCTGTGCCTTCCTTCTTTTTGTGCATCCACATCTAAGTCTCTTGCCTGTAATTTCCTGGTCTGTACCTAAGCAGAAAATTGATCTCTCTTTCTCTGCCCTCATGCTATGGTAGGTAGAGCATCATGCCATTGTCTGCTCTAATGAATCCTTTGCCTAACAAGCAGGCTGACACTAACATTAGGGCCTGTCAAAGTTATGCATAAAGTTTTTAATAAACAGTAGACTGAAGAGCAGATTGATATATTATTTTACAAACAGTGGATTGACATTATGTTCTCTGTTTTTATGATGACACAAGTAGTTCTCCACTGTACATCTTGCCTTTACTTCTTACTCTTTCCCTTATGACAGTGGTCACCAACCAGTGGATCTTGATCTACCAGTAGATCTTCGAACCTCTTGTGGTAGATCTCAAAGCCTCTTAGAGTTGATCTGAGGCTGGGGTGGGGGCTGAGTGCCCATGTACATGCACATGCCCCAGCCCAGCAGGTCATTCCTTGGGGAAGGAAGGGGCGGGGGCTAGATTGAGACCCCCATGGTGAGGGATAGTGCCACAGAGGCATGAGCAGGGGTAAGCTGAGTGAGGTCCCTGCCAGGTGGGACTTACCTGCTGGGGAGGGTTGCCCCCAAATAATTTTTTATCCCTCTGCCTCAATCTTCCCCCCCCCCCTGCACTTCCGTCCTATAGACTTACCTGCTGGAGGGGAGAAGGGGAGGGGAATGGCGGTGGTGGATGGTAGATCTTGGGTTGCTTTTAAATGCCAAAGGTGATCTACTTAAAAAGGTTGGAGAACACTGCCTTATGATGATCCACTTTGTGCTCTGGAAAACCAGCAGGCAGCAGCAGAATAATCTGGAGTGTATCTCTTGCCACACTATGATTTGGGAAGAAGATTCTTTATGAACCCAACCCTCATGAGTCCCCTTGCTGATATAAGGGAATCTACTTAGGCTTTAAATACAGTAAACATTTTAACCTATTGTTTTATACTGGCCCCTCAAGTGGCACTCCTTTTTCTACTGATCATGTATATTTTAGACTCTAATGTTACAGTGAAGTGACGCATTGTAGGGGAAATTCCAGTTACATTTTTTCAGTTGGTTCCCACTGGCTCCAGCTGACATCTCGGTTAGGGAACAATACACAGTGTCTGTACCAGGTCTCCAGCAGAGACTCCATGGAAGAGTTTAATGGTTCTACTAGGCTAGATAAGAAAAATATTAATCATTTATTTTTCTAAGCAGCAGCAACATGAGCAATGCTGTGTTGCACTGAATCCAAAGTACAGGCAGTGCCTCTTTTAAAGAACTTGTATTTCAAAACAAGATGGACAGATTTGACTACACAGGATGTACTGAGAAACCCAGAAGAGTACTTTAACTTTGTTGTTCATTTAAGTCTGTTGTAAAGAAAAAACAGTACTTTGGACATGGCAATTACTTACAGAATACTAGTGAGGCTACTAAATGAATGCAAATGATAGGGCTGATTTCTGGGCTTTTGAAGTAAACAAATGAGTATAATACTGAATTACACTATGTATATAGAAAGAGAGTCCAGTGGAGGGCAACAAAAATGGTTAGGGTGTTGAGGTGCATGATTTCAGAGGAGAGGCTGAGGGAACTGGACTTATTTAGTCTGGAGAATATAAGACTGAGAGGGGATTTAATAGCAGCCTTCAACCACCTGAAGGGTAGTGCCAAAGAAGATGGAGCTAGACTGTTCTCAGGGGTGGTAGTTAACAGAATGAGGAGCAACTGTGTCAAGTTGCAGCAAGATAAATTTAGGTTGGATATTAGGAAAAACCTTCACTAGGAGGGTAGTAAAACACTGGAACAAGTTAGCCAGAGAGGTTGTGGAATCTCCATCCTTGGAGGATTTTAAGACCCAGCTAAACAAAGCCTTGGCTGGGATGATCTAGTAAAGGACTGTTCAGCTTTCAGCAGTGCGTCCTGAGCTCCCTTCCAAACCTAACTTTCTGTGCTTCTGTGGTATATATGTGTGTATATCCGCACACACTATATATTCCTTCCACACGCACACCCTATAAAGAGCATAATACATTAGAAAGTTATGAAAAATTATAAGCAGACAAGGTTCTTTGGGTAAATATGATATCACATTTACCCAAAGAACCTTGTCTGCCTGTGTCCTTAAACCAACTCGGCTACAACCAGCACCCATGAAAACTATAATACACAGCTATCTTTTATATACTGCTGTCATTTTAATAAAGCCCAAAACAAAACAAAATCTGACTAAACCCTGATTTTCAAATAGCAGAAAGCAAACAAACTTCTTAGCAATGCTCTACATGTCCACAAAACTTCACTTAGCTGTCAATCTCTTCTGCTGTCTGTTTGAAGGACCCTTTGAAATGTATGTTGATGTTTTCTGCTGATTGGTAGGGACTATTAGAAGGGGGAAAAAAAAGAAAATCACTTGGTTCTGGCTGTGGCAAATAGTTTGAGGCATTGATATGCAGCTGGAACTTTTTGCTATACATTTTTTTTCTGTACAGCTAAATACTAATTATTCAGCTGAGCTTGGCTTTCCATGCTACCCAGTTTCTATGCCCCGGGGATGAAAATGATAGCTCTCAATGTTTATGACTAAGGTAATGTGGCAAATTGGCTTGGTAAAATTGGTCAATTTTGCACCTTTTAAAGGTATTAAAAATGTTTCTTCACGGTCATATTGGGACTATAATACACATCTGTTCTCTTGACCAAACTCCAGCAACACATATCAGTCACAGGGTTCAAAGCCTGCTTCCTGTGTACGATCTCGGTGGGAAAGCCACAAGATATCCACACAAGCCAGTTTTCTTTTTTTTTTTCATTTGGCCCCAGCAGTAACTATTTACTGTAGAAAAAGGATTTTACATTCTCAGTATTCTATGGGTTTAATGCTTCCATGGGAAAAATGTCAAGAGTAGGGTGGGAAATAAAGGCACAGGGAAGAGAGAAACTGAGAGATCTTATGCTTACTTTAAAAGGGATTGTTTTCATCAGAAAAACAACTACTGGAGGGCATGCCATGAATTGTGGGGGTGGGTCTTATCCTAAACTTAAAGGCAAACATCTCATGAGTTGAACTCAAGGTGCGTGAAATTCATGCTGAACTGCTGCTTTTCAAGTCTGACTGGATAAATTCACAAGGAGTGGGAGCCCCAAAAGGGATGGAAATATATCAAACTTAGGAGGAATGCTAAAAGGTCAGTGATTATCAGACATGTATATACCTGTGTGTTTTTGTGTGTGTATAATACATATATTTGGTACTGAAACAGATTTTCCATAATACAATAAGACAAGCATTAAGAGCTGAGAAAAGTGATGTCAGAAGCAGGCAAGAGCCCAGAAAAAAATGAAAAAGAGTGAGAGAGAGAAGAATTTAGAAAAAAAAAATCCATGGAACTTACACATTTAATCTGTACTTTAATTAGTATTTTTCCCATTTATTTTAATGATACGGAGAGGTAGTTAGCTGTGTTAGACTGAAGTCAGGAGGAAGAGAGGACAGGGTTGCATCTTGGAGGCTGGTTCAATGAAACATAAGCTTTCATAGGCACCAGCCTTCTTCATGTGATGTTATGAAGAAGGCCATCTCCTATGAAAGTTTATGCTTCTCTGAGTTATCTTTAAGGTGCCACTAGTTCTGCCTTCTTTAGTGATACAGGTGTAAGAACAACTCTGTCAGGAAGAGCGCTCAGGATAACACCTTTCTTTCCGTTTGTTGAGTAATTAACTTCCAAGGAACTCAAGCTACTGTATTAACATTAACAACTTCTCTATCAGTAATATTTCATACCCGCTTAATAGATTAATAAACTTGGTGGGTCAGATTTTTCAAAAGCTACATCCATCTTACAGGGGCAGGTAAGTAGCTAGTGGGCAGATCAGGTGCCTGTTGATTTTTAGAGGTCCTACCTATGCTGGAGAATGGTAGCATGTTAACTTCAGCATTGTCCTGCATGAGTGCTGAAAATACACATCATATTCACAGGTACAGTTGATCTGAAAAGAGTACAAGTTATTACCTTAACGCATGGGTTGCATGTGCCGTGAGCCATGCCATCTATTTCCATGAAAATCTCCATGTATATAGTACCAGCACAGGAAGCAAGATGTAGATCTTCAAAGATCTTTAATTTCAATGGGTGTTAGGTGACTGAATATCTTGGAAGATCTTGGCTCAGGTGCTGATGTGGCAGCCGCAACTGTACAATTAGCATGCTCCTTGCTGCCCTGTTGCTGGTTAAGTTTCTGTGTTCAATGGTTAAGTGTCCCAGGAAACTTTCACTACTACACTGGGCTGCACATATGTTAAATAGTATTATGAGCCTTCTTAATAAAATGTGTGTTATCATACCATTTTTGGAGGACAGCTGAGAAGAAACTATCATGGGCAGAATTCTATTTCATTTTTTGCATAATCCCTAGAAAACATATGGGGAGGAGGCTGCCAAAGTGTTAGCCCAATAGCAAGAGCAACTATAAACATGGGAGTGATAAGAAGGCTCTCACAGATAGACGCTGTAATTCAGGATGCACTGGTTTTGAGTGGATATCCAAGTATCTCATTCAGCAGATCTCTGGGAAACAGCCTGGGAGACTATAAACAGTTTTAGGGTAAATAGAAGGCCCAGGTTTCAAACAGGTTCTGGAGGGCAGAAAACCTTTTCCCTTGTTGAAGAATGGCGAGTAATTTTAATATTCTTGATCAATAGGGATCAACTTAATTTACAGGATCACCATGGTATCAAAAAATATGCAGTTGAGAGACAAGGTCCTAGCAGAAGTGGGTCCAGGATACATTTGAAATTATGTTGGGATGTCCAGACCCCTTTAGGAATTCAATCACTCCAGAGATAATAGGGAGACTCAAGTGATTTAGGAGAAGAACCCTGGAGATAAAAGGACTGGCCATACATCCTGCTTCTGCTGGGATGTTCCCATTTTAAACACCTGTCCCAAGCGCCCCGGAGTGATTTCAGTGTGGATGTGGGGGTGCAGTTCCACTCCCCTTTGGCTGTGCAGCACATGTACAGTGAATTATCTGAGCTCACTGGTGGGTCAGCATAGCTCTGAAACAAATGGGGTGAATGCTGCTGCTGCTTGCCTCAATTTTGGTGGCAGGCAATTGCAGGGGGGGGGGGGGAATTGAGCAGCAATAGCATTCATTCATGGGATTCAGAGCTGTGCTGTGCTGACCAGCCGGTGAGCACAGAGAACTGTGCATGCATCACACATCATACAGCTGAAGGGGTCTGTGGCAACCCCCCTACTCCAGGATCTGCCCGTGAACAGGACCAGATTAACACATAGGCAAACTAGGCACATGTCTAGGGCTCTGAGCTGTAGGGGCCCCTGGTCCTTCCCTCCACAGTGGCAGTGCGAATGGACCCATCTGCCTCCCTTCCCTTCCCTTCCTTTCCCTTCCCTTGGCCTTGCCATGGTGGTGGCTGCTTCCTAGTGGCAGCTCCAAGTCCCTCTATCTGCAGGTGGCAGTGCCCAGGTGGGAAGGGGGGTCTCAATTGGCCTGGGGCCCATGACTTTTTTGCCTGGGGCCCACTAAAGGGTTAATCCAGCCCTGCCTATGAGCATCCCATCATTTTCTTCAAACAAAGGCCTTTGTCCCATTTTTTGAAACCTTCCCACCAGGGGAGTATTCATTTGAAGAAACCAACAAGATGCCCAGGACAAGTGTTTAAAATGGGTGTTTCCCTCCTCTGCCACCCCTGACTCATCTGGTTAGCTCTGGCCGTCCCACAGCCCCAAGCTCATCACTGCATGCCACTAGACCCAGCTAGAAACAGCTGTGTGTGCTGGAGAGCAAGGGAGGGGAGGGGAACCTGTCCCATTTTGAGATTCAAGAAATATGAAAGGACATATATGTTATTTATTGGTATTTTTTCTGTAGGGGAAACTATTAAGCAAGGGGAAATCCTCAGGGCTCCTTAAGAATGCAGAGAATTTCGGCTTGATTTTCATGAGAGAAAAATAGAAGTACTAAACAGAAATAGAAATACTAACATATTATTCATCATTGAATTTATAGGGGAAAAAAAATCACATCTGCCATATTCTGTGCTAGCTCAGACTTTATAAAGGTAAATCATTATTTTCTACATTGTGGCAGGCCCTACAGCGTTTACCCTTAGGATTATACACAATATATGTCATGTGTATTTAGGAAGTGAGGTAGCTGGAGAAAATAGCTTGGACAAACTGTAGTATAGTGCAGGGGGGTTTTTTTTTTCCCTATTTCCATTTTCTCACAGAGTGATATGCTTAAAGCTCCAGTTGAAATAGTGGCTTTGGAAACTCTTGTCTTTCACCTGTGTGACCTGAAACAAAGTTCACTCTTGCCCTGAGCAAAATGATTTTGGTGATCTCTGTTCAGTCCCCATTAAACCCTGATTCATGTCATAAACCCACCATACATAATTCAGCAGCATTTGGCATGGGGTTGGGGGGGAGGCGGTTCACTACAAGAGATGCCCCAGGCTATGCTTGTATAAGACACCGAGTGAATCAGTTTGACCTGCAAAAATATGGTGATGCCATGAAGGAAAATCTGAGCCCAGCATAATAGAGTCTTTTAGAGCTGAGTGGGAACCCTTGTGATGTAGTCCAACAATGAATTTGCAACCAGATACCCCAGCCTCCTCTTTAATAACTGCTTGTATGTATCTGTGAAGATGTCTGTGGTATTGTGATGAATGTGCCTTTAAATGTGAATGCATTACTTCAAGGGAATCGTTCCCTCTTATTAGTATTGTGAACTTTGTCCTCAACTGCTAGACGGTGCATGAGTAGCCAGAAAAAGCTGGCCATATGTGAAGCCTGAAGCAGTATATTTCATTGTCTACTATTTTATATGTTTTGAGTTGTCCAGTTCTTTTGAACAGTGTATGTGATAAACTAATAAACCATCAGCTTTATATTATAAGAACCTGGAAATAATGAGGTCTTGGTTTTATGTATTATTTTAATGCTTGGGTGATATTCCAGAAAATCAGCACTATCCAAAAAAGGAACAAAATCCCATTTCCCATGCTACATATATGCCTGCTCATGAGTGCATATGTTCATGCACTGTGGTTTATTTAGAAGTTGTACAATTGCCTCTGGATGCAGATAAATGCTTTTTCTTCAACTCAGAGAATCTTAAAATCTGTCCCCAGTAACTATTCTTTGGGTATCTGTACATAAACTCAAGACTGAACTCTGACTTAAGTAGGAAAAAGAAAATGGGAGCATCTAGGTTAAATACTGCAGCATTTTCTGCTGGTCTCAGCAGAGCTGCTGCTTTACATGAACAGAAGAGCACTTGCTTCAAAAACACCTTAGTTCTAACTCGAGCATTGGCTTCCCCATTGAGTTAATTAATCTCTTAGGCTTGGAGATTAAGTGAATTTGGAAAGTGAGCAGAATTTGGTTCTCCTAGAGTTGCATACATTTGCCATTTGTGGTTAGGAAGAGAACCCTGAGACTGTTTATTCCATGATAGGAAAAACAATTTTTACTTTTCTTAAACATTGCTAGCTAGTTTATGATTCCTGGCACAAGTACAGTAAGTTTGAGCAACTAGTTTGTTTGTTCTAGCTAATTTATAGACGGGGGATATCCATTTTCTTTTTTCCCTTAAAGGGGTACTGTCATGTAATTTAAGCCCCAAATAAAACATTGCTTAAACCTGATAGAAATCAGGCAGAGAATATTCTCCAGACTCCAAAGAGCCAGGCTGGGGGTGTGCTAAATCCATCACTTTAGTGACAAGATATTAAAAGCAGTAGCTACTGTCATGTCTCTGTAATACTTTAGTTATCCAGCACAAGAGGCCCTTATTCAGGCAACAGAAGGGGTCTAAGATAACTAACAAATCTCATTCCAAGAACCAAGCCAATGTTATTAAACAAGCTTTTGACAAGCTCAGGAAGTAACTAATAAGCCATCCTATTGGCTTGTGCTAGCAAGAAACAGAAGGATAAAAATGCCATATTGAAGTAGTCAATTAAATTAAAATTAAATTAAAATTTAAGGCTTTACAATTTCAGAAATGGCCATAGAGATTTATTCTCTTCCATCCTTTCGAATTCAGCATATATGAGGTGAACTCCACCATGTGAATTTTTTATGGTTTTCCTTATTTTTAATATGCTTATTAGAAATGGGTGTTTTGGGTAAGAAGATAAAAGCTTTGGAAACTTGCAACTGGCCTGTAGGCAGTAAATAGTAAACTGGCCCTGCTCAGTGAATAGTATCCAAAATGGACTCTCTGTCTCTGAGGATTCATTGGTCACTGGAAAACCTTGTAGTTTATCTCACCTGCCAAGCATATCTTTCATCTTACCATATGGTATAGCCCTTTCATGATTACTTAAAGTAGGCCCAGATTAGGATACCCTTTGTGATGATAATACGTAGATGAGGCTGTGAAATAAAAAAGAGAAGGCTACAGAGTTTGCCTGTATTCCACAGTCAGAATAATGCAGAATCCATATGTGCTCTTTGTTACTCAGTTATGGCTCTTCTGTACTGGGTAGGACAATGCAGACAGGGGTGAAGGGGGCTTATTTGTTACTATGCAATTCCATTGAGTTACATAGTGGTGAATCATAGGACCACTGGAAGGAACCCCTCATGGGTCACTGAAGTTGCAGACAGAAGTGACAATTTTCACCTGATCTGGTCCCTGAAAGTGCTCTACAGCTATGACTGAACAGAAGTGCACAGATGCAAAGTGCTTTAAAAGGGTCTGATCCAATAAAAATCTGAACCCTTATTGTATGAGGGTTCAGATGAAGACATTTCAAAACATAGAATCTTCTGTAACTTCTGTCTGCCTGCTTCCCAGCCGTGAAGCTGTTTTCAGAATGGGAGGGGGGGAAAGGGAGAAGAGGGTGTTCAGTCTAGGGTTTTTTCAGTTGGTGCTGGGGGGTGGGACTCCAGTCAACGCTTCCCCGTTCCAGTGCTGGCTGGGGAACCCCTAGAACAAGGGTGGGCAAAATACAGCCCACGGGCTGAATTCGGCCCACCAGGCCATTCTGTCTGGCCCACACGGCCCCTAAAAAATTTAGAAAATGTTTATCTGCTCCTGTCAGCCTGTTGACAGGACAGGTTGCCTGTCAGCTGACAGGAGCTGGTGGCAGTAGGACCCAGAAGGAGCCTCAGCATGATGCAGCAGCCAATCCCTGTCCTATCCCCAGCCATTTCCCTGCCTTCCTGCCCCTGTGCTGCTCCAGCACCATGTGGCTCCCAGCCACAGCACTGAGGTGTGGGTGTAAGGAGGGGCTGTGTGTGTGTGTGTGTGTGTGTGTGTGTGTGTGTGTTGGGAGGGGCTGTGTGTGCATGTGTGTGTGTATTCATAGGGTGAGTCCCACATGCACACCCCACCATACACATGCACTCTTGCCCCCCTTGCACTGCCATACATGCAGACCACCACACCCATACCTGCTTACACACCCTAGCCACCCTCCCCACACACACCTCCCCTGACAAATCCCATATCCACCCACAAACCCCCATCCACCCAAGTGCAGGGGCAGGCAATTACTTCAGGTGGAGGGCCGCTTACCAAGTTTTGGCAAGATGTCAAGTGCCGCATGGGTAGCCCCACCCCTTGACAGGTGCCCTGCCCCCTGGTCAACATCTTGTGACTGGAAGTCCTTCTCCCTATCTCCTGACCTTTGCCACTAGACGTCCCTCCCCTTGCCCCCCAGAAGTACTCCTTTCAGCAAGGGATTTTGCTATCTTGGAACCAGAAAAATACCAAATTATATTAGAAAAAGTGAACATCTAAAACATGCCTTGATTTGATTTCAATTTTTTTTTGTCCTGGTTTACAGGTGTTTGTGTAGTGTATATAGAGGTGGTTGTATATAATAACTTAAAATTAAGTCTTACTCTTGTATATTGTGGGGGGTAGGGGGTGGGTATAGGTTTGTGGGGGGGCTGTGGGTGTGTGGGTATGTGGAGTGTGGGAGAGGGTGTGAGTGTGGGTGTGTGGGTGTGGGGTGAGGGAGCATGTGGGTGTGTGTGGGGATATGTGGGGTGTGGGTGGATATGGGATTTGTCAAGGGATGTGTGTGGGGGGAGGGTGGCTAGGGTGTGTGAGGGGGTATGGGTGTGGTGGTCTGCGTGTATGGCAGAGCAAGGGGGGCGAGGGTGCATGTGTATGGTGGGGTGTGCATGTGGGACTCACCCTATGAACACACGCATGCATACACACAAAGCCCCTCCTTACACACACACACACACACACACACACACAGCCCTACCAGCATGGTCCCATCCTCCCCAGTCTGGTGTTGCGGCTAGGAGCCACATGGTGCTGGAGCAGCGCAGGGGCAGGAAGGCAGGGAAATGGCTGGGGATGGGACGGGGATGGGCTACTGTGTTGTGGTATGGGTCCTTCTAGGTCCTACTGCCCCTGGCTCCTGTCAGCTTTGAAAGGCAACCAGGAGCAGATAAATATTTTCTAAATTTTTTTAGGGGCCCCATGAGCCAGATAGAATGGTCTGGCAGGCTGAATCTGGCCTGCAGGCCATATTTTGCCCACCCCTGGGATAGGGGGAAGGACTTCCAGTCACAAGACGTTGACCAGGGGCAGGGCACCTGTGAAGAGGCAGGGCTACCCATACGGCCCTTGACAGCTTGGCAAAACTTGGTAAGCGGCCCTCCACCCAAAATAGTTGCCTGCCCCTGCCCTAGAACAAGCTCTCTCCCTCTTTTCACCACTGCCCCCATTCTAAAAGAAGTGCCCTGCCTTGTGGGGGAGCATTGCTAAGGGAAACCTGCAGCTGGTTCCCCAACTCCCCCTCCCCCCTGGACCCAACAGTGAACTTGTGTTTGGTTTGGGGGGATCATTGTATAGCAAAAGCTTTGTTATCCGACACCTATGGGGAATGGGGGGTGCTGGATAACCAAGTATGCTGGTCACCTGAGAGGCCCAAACAGGAGTCTTTGCCTTTGCGGGCTGCCAGCCCTCCCTCTGCGTCTGGTGTGCCGCTGCCCCTCCCTGGTGTCAGTGTGCTGGGGGACGGGGAGGGGGGCCCCATGCAGGCTGCTTTGCCCTGGACCATGGGGGCTCGGCGAAACCGGAAGTACCACGGTGGGCACTTCCAGTTTCGCTTTTGCTGTGTTGACTGGCATTTCAGTTAATGGAGCATGCCGGTTTCTAAGGTGCTGGATAACGCGGCATTTACTGTAACTCAGAACACTTCCTGCAAAGCATTAAGAGTTATAGTGGGGAGCTACGATTCCCTGCTGTCATTACAAGTGACTATATTATGGTTAAAGGAATCCAGAATAGGAGGCACTGGCACTGTTTACATGCACATATGCACACCCCCCGTAATCTTGTGGGTGCCAGGAGCCCTGGTGGAGTGGGACAGTGTGGAGACCTACAGCCAGCCTCTACCCCCTGCATGCAGAAGCTGGACCTGGCTGGGAACAGCCTCTCCTCCTCTCCACCAGCAGCCACCCTGAGCCACCAAGCACAGCCTGGGCCATGGCAGTAGCTACAATGGCAAGGCACAAAGCTGCCAGCAGTGGGCGGTCACCCCTGCTCGCCCCTCACAGGAGCTCGAGCCCGAGCCCTGGCCTGCACCACTCCAGCTGATCCCCACTCCAGCCAGGAGGAGCATAGTCCAGCTAAGCCTAATCTCTTGTCCCTAGCTGCTGCTCAGCAGGAGCCAAGCCAGGCACTGCAGCCAGCAGCAGCCTTTGCCTCTGCCTACAGCAGCTGAATTTGGGACTTTAACTTCATTTTACACCAACTGGCCAGGACGCTGGGACAGCCTGTGAAATCGGGGGTCCCGGCCAATCCAGGATGTATGTTCACCTTATCTATCACTGACACTAACCTAGAATATTTAAAAATTCTTTATGGTAGCAGTGGTTCTTAATTATGAGTCTGTACTTGTATTATTGTAACTACAGGCTCTTTCTGATTCAGGTAGAGGTTTTTTTTTGTACTTCCTGAAATTCTGTATATGGCTATTGTGAAGTAAGGCATAGATTACTCAGACATAAATGCACAATGGATGCATGAATAATAAATAACTAGTGTCCTCAGTTTCTAGAATTCTTAAATTAGAAGGCAGTTCATTTTTATATGGAGTAATGTAGTCACTGCATTTGCAAACAGATCCATTGATGACTACAAAAATCCTAAACTTGCATTAGATATGGGCTCAAATCTGAATACTCTTTTCATAGCTGAATTGCCAAAATGTAGCCCCAAATCTACCAGAATCTTCCAATTAAGGTTTAGTTCTATGATGAGCCATCCTAGGATCCTAAATTTGGGTGCCCTTGAACTTTTTGAGGAAAGGAGTATATTATCTACACTTAAATAATAGTTTTGAAGCCCTTTCTCATTCACACATCAAAAAGGGCAGTTGTGCCTCTATTTTAGTGATTCTCAATTTAAGTACTGACAGATCTTTAGAAGGGTGATGTGGATAGTGCATGAGAAAGTAAATGCAGGCTTGTTTCTGCCTGACCACGCCTCTTTCCTCCCATCCCCACAGCCCAGTTTTTGTACAAAGAAGTAAGCACTGTAATACAGAAATTAGTTTTTGAAATGGGGTGCTGCTTAATTTGTAAAAGTTATGGGCAGGTGCCTTGAGTCTAAAAAGGTTGAGAACCACTGCTTTATTTTTTTCATATAATCATGCATTTTGATGGTATATATGTGGGTTTTAAAACAGCCAAATAGATGTACATGCATTCTTAAATTTCCACTAAAAAAATTGCCTCGGAAATCTTACCTACAAAGAACCATAAAATGATAGATAGCAATGAAAGAAGACCTAACATTTTATAGAGGGACTGGATTCAGTTACAGAAAAAGGCATAAAGGGGTTAAAAAAAAGTAAAAGGTGGCTATTTACCAAATTTTCTGCAAGGAATTTCTTTTGTCTCCCACTTGCAAGATCTCAGATCTGTTTATTTATTTTATTTATTTATTAGATTTATATGCCACCTTTCCCAACAACAGCTCCGTTGTACTTCTGGTCATGAAACAGGGCCCATCTACTTTTATGGACATGTGGGAAAAGGTTGGTTTCAGATCTGAGAACATAATGGTTGGATAAAGGGAAGGCTGGTTTGAAGAAGCACGGTTGATGAGTTTATTTATTGAGGATTTATTTTGTTTTCTGATAATGTGTCCTAAGTGCTCTACAAAGTACCCACAGCAGTGGAGAAACATTTAAAACTGTATTTGAATTAATTAATTTAATGAATGAATGATAGGAAGATCACATCATTATTGTTATTTTTAGTGATAAATGGGGGGAGGGGGGAGTAGGAAGCAAAGAAGTGCTGGTGTAGCTGGCTCCAGTCTAACACATGTTTATTTAAGTGACTATACAAACATAACCCTGTATGTCAGTTAAATCAGCAACATGTCAGTCGGCACTTCTGGTTACAGATTATTTCAGAGTCATTCATCATTCATAGCTATAAAAGACATTTACCCTCATTCAGCCAACCAATCAGGAGGAAGAGAAAATGGAACAGGAAAGAAGCACTAATAATTGTCCTTAGTTTCCTCTGAACTTTAGATACAACAATTCAATACATCCTGTGTGGTGGGATAGTGGAGAGTTTTTGCTGAACTAAACAGCTTCCTTCACTAGGTCCATAAGGGCAGGAGGAGGGAGAGAAAAAAGCAGAAAGGTAACCCTTTGTGTACCACTCTCTCTTGATCACCTTCTCTCTCTCTCTCTCTCTCTCTCTCTCTCTCTCTCTCTCTCTCTCGCTTGTGTTTGCAAGTTAGTAACTAAGGTTGGATTGTTTATGCTCTGATTTCAATCAATAGGGCCAATTTCTGCTTCCACTGAAGTCAATGCATATTTTCCAGTTGGCTTATACAAAACCAGGAGCTGGCTCCTAACAGAGAGTTGAAGCAGTGCAAGTAGGGTCTTGTGAGCGATTTCTACATTTGGTGATCCTCACCCTCAAAGAACAACTCCTTTTGTGATGATTAATCTATGTTGACTTTCTCTGGATACATGCGATTATAAAAAAGCATAGCATACTTCGTAACTTAGTGTTTTATCATACTGAAAAATGCTGGGTGGAAAATAGCTTAGGGGAAGTTATTTACTATCTAGCGGTCCCATGTGATGCCCAACTCCTGTGAGTTCCTTCCCATTTGTCCTGATGTATGGTCTGACCCTGCAAACTTGTATTTTCATGAATGGTCCCATTAAGATTAATAAGACTACTCACATGAGTGGGAGTATGTCCGACCTCAGAAGTACCTAAATAAAATGATCAGCCCATTCTTCTTTCTCTTTATAGTTAAAATTCTAAGTGCAACACTGCACCAAAAATTAGAGAGTTATCCAGGGTGTGTTGTAAAATGGACATATCTATTGCGATGTGATTGTCTTTTACTATTCTCTTTTCCTAGTGCTGTATGTATTCTCCATAGCTAAAGTCCTCCCTCATGTTTATTATTAGTTAACTATTTCCTAATGAACCCCTTCATTTATGAATAAAACTCAGCAGCAGTTATAGTCCCAGTGGAGACCAGTACAGTGCCCATCTGCTCTGGCACTTGCTTTCTATGCTGGCACTCTGTGCAACTCCCAGCCTCTCTCGTCCTAACAGTCTAAGGATCAATTTTCCAGTGGCAGCTTGAAAATAATAGTACAAAATGTATATTAATACAGAAATATATTGTGAAACTGTCCTTAAACAAACAAATGAGCCACTTTAAAATATTACAGCTATAAATGACCATGACAGTAGCACAGCACATATAATAAAAAATAACTACTGAAGAGAAGCTGCTGAATTACTATAGTAATAAACCAGATGTGATTATTATCATTTAACACGGTCATTGAATACCATGAATCCCTGAAGCCATTAAAATATTTATGATTAAACATTTGCTATTCCTTATAACAGAACATATAGTCTGGTACTAAAAAAGTGTTAAAGTATTATTTTGGCTAATATATGCCAATGCCATAATAATGGTCAGCTAACATAGGTCAAGCTTTCTAAAAGAAACTAACAGCTGGCTAGTTTACCCCCATTCCCATTATATGGTCAGCTACATCATATAGACTGGTATTATAAAATTATAACACCTATATACACCCCAATATGCTGAGATATAAGCAAGCAAATGCAAATATATGATATCATTTGTGTGGAAATGGGGATTTTTGGCTCTAAGGAACAGTAACAAATATTTAATTGTTCTAGGAAAAATATACTTAAGACTGGATAATAATCATATGCAAAAAATAGCCTGATTCTTTCCACAATTTTTAACTTGTAGTCATTATATGACTTATCTTCCACATTTTGGTTTGTAGGCATCATATATTTCTCTCTCAGAGTCCTAAGGGCTTTCATGCCTGTCTTTCTTATTTAAAAGTGCTCTGGTGAGCTCTTAAAGTGATATCAAATATTGTGAACTGCAGGTGAAAGATTCCCAGTATTGGTCTAAAGAGTGTGTGAAAATACTGTAATGAAATGGAGAGTCTGTATGTGCACTACTCCCCTCCGCAGGGAAGAGCTCAAGTTGTTCCTATGTGTTTCTTAGGGCTAATGGAGTTATCAGCTAATAAGATTCTCTTTTAGCTGAAGTGTGAGAGGTTTCTGTACTTTTGTGTTCTAACTTCACTGTCTCAGTGTGGCAGTATAGTGACAGCTGTGAATTCCTACATGGTCACAAATTTGTTACAGCTCTTTAATCTGTATTTCCTGATAAAAAGGAGGATTCCTATATGTATATTCTAAGGCAACAGCAGGAGCACTTTTTCCTCTCAACAAGTGACAAGTCATTATTTTGTTGGGCATCTCAGTACCCAAGCTTAGGAGTCTGTGGATTTAGCTGGGAGAGCCAGGTACCTAAAAGTTAGGTGGTGTGATGCTTAACAGACTAGGTTTAGGTTCCTGAAGTGGAACTTGGCATTTAAGCACTTAAGCTCAAAGTAATAATCCTCCAAATCCCCACCCTGCTGCTGTCTAGCCCTGAAGGCACCTGAACTCCAGAAGCACCTCCTTGTTTAACCTTAAAATTCCCCAAATGTACTGAGCTGTGCCTCTGTGCACTAGGTACTGCCCCATTTTGATAGTTCTGAACAGCCCATCCTCTGGTTCATGTCTAAGTCCAATCACAGCCACGAAATAGACAGTCTTCTAACTATATTCCTGGTAGGTGTTTGCAGAGAACACCTAACAGGATCAAACTTGACACAAAGTTCAGTGGCAGCTGCTGCTTTGTTTGAAAAGGGGACTGGAGATGGGGTAGTGCCACCTTCCTTATATAGGCTGTGGGTTAAAGCAAGATTGTTAAACCCATTTGGTCCCTCAGGCTGGATGAGTGGGATGGGGTTGGTCCCTGGGCCAAATCGGGTCCTATGGACACCCTGCTCCCCCCTACATGCCTGATCCAGAGCATGCAGCACCTGCCCAGCTTGGTCCAGGATGTTGACCCAAGCAGGTGCTGCATGTGGTACAGCCCGGGACCCAGCCCCAGTGATCAGTGTGAGTGGCACAGCCTGGGACTGACCCCAGTGAGTGCTGTGGGCAGCACATGTCCCAGGCCCTGCATGCAGGGCTGGTCCAATGCAGTGTTGCAGTCAACAGGGGGCAACACTGGGGTCCAGATTAGGGGGCTCTGTGGGCTAGATCTTGCCTGCAGGCTGCAAAACGGATACCTCTGACTTAGAGTAGTTGCCCAGGAAGTGGGAGAGCTGAGATTTATGAGATAGACACAGCCCTGAAACAGGTGGAACCTGAGGTCTGGCCCATATCTCAATGGGACTGAAGGTATCTCATTGCTATTTACTCATTCCATCCAATGAATATTAAATTCAAAGTGCAAAAGCACCATTGGGGGCAGGGCTGGAAGCCAGGGGCTCCCTCCTTTCCAGAGCAGCATCCTTCTGACTGAGCCACACTCTCTCTCATTTGCTCTGTTTCCAGTCGCACACATTTTCTGCTTTCTTTCCAGCCACACATACCATCTCTTCTTGGTTGCACAATAGGCCAGATTCAACAGAACAGGTGGAAATTCTTTTGGTAATACCTAGTCCATGACCTGGCAGTTAGCTCAGTGGGTTTGAATCCCTGTTGGTTGAGGATAGCCTAAAATATGGATCTCCCTATCTCTAGGCAAGTATTTGAACTATTAGTTTATTTGGCTAAACAGGTGGGGGTGGAGGAGGTTTTCCTTTGAAGGACCTAGCAAGTTGCATATGGGGAAGCAGCATCTAAAACTGCCTAAGTGACTGAAAATGTAATTTACAAAGCTAAAGCTAGCTGTGCAAATGCTGTTTGTCCATCAAAAGGAGAGTCAAAGTTAGACTCTTGTTTCTGATCCTAACCACCTCATAGTCAAACAAGGAGGCACTTATGAAGTTGAGGTATCTTCAAGGTTAGGCAAATCTAAGCAGAGGTTTGCAGAGGTCTCAAAATCAGATTTAGACACAAAATTCCACCTAAACGCCACTTTAGGTACCTCTTTCCTTTATTTGATCTCAGCCTGAGAGCTGAAGCTAGATCAGAGATCCATTGTGGTAGGCACTGTGCAGACATATTGTAGAGATTCAGATTCTGATGATCATGATATCCCTTTAAAGATAGCTTAAGGGACAGAGAATGTCTTGGGCAAAAAATCACTTATACAGATCTCAACTCAGCAACACGTTTTGTACCACACAGGAGATGGGGACAGAGGTAATAGGCAATTGCAAGCAAATTATCAACTGAATTACTTCCCTGAGGCAAACAAGCCAAAATCAGTGTTCCATGCATAAAGCCTGAGCAACTGAGTTTTGATGAGAACAGTAGGGGACCCAACCTACAAAGTATTGAGTAATTGGATCTGGATCTAGCAGGCTGCTTAAGTACATGCTTATCTGCAAGCAGGTGTATAGTGCCACTGAAGTCAAATTGCATGTGGTGTTTTAGGACTGCTACCATGGATTGATCCAATAGCCAGCTCCTTCCCCATAAGCCCTCTCAACAGATGCTTTGGGGATTAACAGAGAGGTACTTCTATACAGTGCTTGAAGAGGACACTGTCACACACCCATACTCAAAGTGATAGTGTCAGGAACATTAATGGGCCAGTGGTTTTCAGAGTGCTGACTGCTTTACACTAGAAACTGGAAGATCTATGATGTTTGAAAGCAAAAAAGCAGAGGCTTGATCTCAAGGCAAAAGAAGAAATAGACCGGATAAGAATGGAGCAGTAGAGGGATAAGAAATAAGCCACGGAAGACCAAGAAAACTATTGAAAATGAGAACACTGCAAATCAGTGCTTTAAACGTTGTAAAACAGAACATTTAGAACTTGTGAGAAGCTGTAAAAGTCTCACTTAATTTCAAACGTTATGCTGTGTCAAAAGGAAACTACACACACACATACACACACAGCTAATGCTAACATTTTCATAGATTTTACTTGGGCTGGTCTGTTTAGAATCGATTTAGGGCTCAATTCACTTGTCCTTACTCAAACAAAACTTTTGTTTAAACTGAAGGGAGCTTTTCTTGAGTCATGACTGGAGAGTTAAGCCTGTTAAGGGTAGGAGTGATATGTAATTAGCCATATTAGTCTGAAGTCAAATAGAAGTCAAGGTAGATTTGCACGTTAGACCAACCAAAAGGTAGGAGTGCAAATGTTATATGAGTACAATGCAATACCATAAGAGGGGTTTGAAGAGCACAATAAATAAGTTATCTGTTCTTCAACCTTTTAAATCTGTGTACCACTTGAACTCTTATGGATATCGTCCCAAATCCATATCATGCTCAGTCTCAGATTATTTTATTCCACAGACCATCAAGCTTACTCCTCTGGACAAGGGAGACTGTTCTAATAAGAGTGTGTGTGGCATTTGATTTTTCTTCTTCCTTTCAACCACCTGAAATAAATAAAAAGATGGTTGTAGGCTATAAATTAGGTATATCCCAGATTTTCTGGGACAGTGTTCAAGACTGAAACAGGAATATGATCAGGTTATCGCTGAATGGTGCTGAAGTCTCCTCAGCTGTTCTTGCACAGGTTCAGCACAAAATTGTCATAACTTTATTGTTATCAGCTGTTCTTATGACATTTTTACCATGAACCAAATTTCATGAGTACTTGCAAGATTTCAATTGCATTTAAATGGAAAACAGGCCCTTTCTAGTCACAGATCCATTCTGGAACCAGCACTGGCTCAGAGCCAAAGATCTGAATCCACTGCAAGACAAAGTTACTGACCATTGGCCCACTTACCTGGCATAGTTAAGACATACCAGTTTCTGTAATCAATTGCAGACAAGGAAATGATGTGGCCAGCATCACATCTGTCCATCTTTGACTCCCCTGCCTTTCCCTCAGTATCTAGTCCTTTACAGCTAGGATGGCATAGGCATCCTTTGGCATGCATCCAGAGCATGGCTCACTTTCATGTCTCTGGAAATGTAGTAAGATGCCTTAACTACTGTGCCCCCTCACCCTAGCAAGCCACCCCTTAACACACTAAAAGAGCTTGAAGTCATTTTAGGCTCATCTAAATTAAAAATAAGGCACAAAATGTTTCTCTGCTGCACTAAATTGAAGTCATTTAACTATCCCTAGCTGCAAATTTGATGTAAATGTAACCCTTCAGCTGGGCACCAGTCAGCAACAATAAGAGTTAGGTTCACATTTTGGGATACCCTATAAATTATACCAGTGGCTCAAGCCCCTACCCAGAAATCTGGGAACACTAAATTTGCTGGGGCATCCTGCATATACAAAACCCTCTCCTCGCAAGCAGTGTCAACACAAAAAAAAAAATTATTACAGAAAATAAAGGCAAAAAACCAAAAGAAAACACTAAGTATAATTTAAAAACATTATTAACTGCAAAGCAAGGTCAATAGGTGGCATGCTTTTGGGGAGGCTTCACCCATGTCCAGGAAGTCTGAGACTTGGGGCTCCCTAAAGGGTTGTTTTGTGGGCCTGCACCCCTATACCTGCCTTTCAGCAACTGGCTAGAGGGGGGGGGGGCCACACTGGAGAGTCCTATGAATTGCTCCTGGGGTTCACTGCACCATGGGGAGCTGCCTGAGAGCCTGGGTCCTTCTGCGTTGCCGGGGCCCCTCATTGCTTCTGGAGAAATGGTGGAGCGCCGACCTCCACTTCTGCATGGTAGCTTTGCGAGGTTAACTGCAGCTTTCATCAGCATACCGCACCCCAAAATTCCTAGTCCCAATCCCAGCTGTGGTGGGCACAAAGCTGCAAAAGAACTTGGAGAAAAGATCAGGCCTATCTTGGCTTGGGCATGAACTACAACTAGTGCCTGTCCACACTGCTTGGTTGGGGCATACACTACAAAAGGGACAAAAGGAGGCCCAGACCTATTTCAGTGGGCCTGGACTGGGCAGCAAAAGCCAGCCAGGCCTATACTGCACTGAGGCAGTATACAAGTGCCAGGTTTCACCGTGGCTCAAACCATGCCAGGCTCCACCCTGGCCCAAATCTGTCAGCCAAACATGGGTGGGGCTTAGCCACACAGCTAAGCTGAAATGCAAGCTGTGAAACAGCTAAGCTGTGAAACAACAAAAAGGGCCCAGACTTATGGCTGCAGTCTGGACATCTGGTCTCAGCTACACCACTCTACTGAGACACTACAGTTACAAAGCAGAGGGGGCCAGGCCCATCTGGCCAGTAATTGCCAGGACCCCATTCCTGACCAGATTAACACTCCCACGGTATTACCCCATTCAAGAGAAAAAAATAGAAAGAAGAAGGAAACGGGGGTCTCAAACTTTGAGACAGACTTTCTCTCCCAGTACCCGAGGGTTTCCCTTCACATTGCTTTCGCCAACCTCTCCAGCAAAGATGGGGGAGACCCCCACCCTGGGGAGAATTTTTTTCTGGTTCCCAATTCAGCTGTGCAGCTCTTAGCAGTCCCAGGAAAAAAGAGAGAAAAAAACAACCCTAGTTGAGTTGTTCTTATGGCTCAAACCGTGCCAGGCCCTGTCCGATTGCCATGCTCCAGCCTCTCTCGTACTCAGCCTGCCTGGAGAATCTTCTGATTCCTCTGGCCAATTAGGCCAGAGGATTTTACATAGCTGGCCAAAACAGCAGGGGCCATCTTGCCCACTTTAAAACACACATGCGCGCGCACGCACGCACACACACACACACACACACACACACACACACATCCAAAAGCACCCACTTTGCCATGCAAAACCTAAGTGTGTGTGGGTGTTACATAAGAACTCCATAATTTATGCATTATTACATTTAGAAATTAGTTTAAAGTTTGAAGTATAATGATAGATTCCCATATTTTATATTGTTTTAGTAGTCCGCTCCACTGTCTGTTTCCCAGATCGTCCCCTATATTGGAATTTGTTTTATGATAGTACTAGTTGCAAGATTTGCTTCTCCTTTTGATTCACCAGTTTTAAGACTACATAAAAACTTCTTGGAATTAATGGAAAATTAATTTGAAAAAATAAGTTGATAAGCAAGGTTTCACTCTTGAAGAACAAATTGTGGTTCCTGCTGTTCCAGTAGTGTTTCTCTTAGGTGCAGCAATCCTTCAACATGCTAGCCTTTATAGGAGGAGGGGCCTTTGCTGGCAAAAAAAATTACCTCGCATTTCCAGCCAGTGGCTAATATGTATGCATAAGTTCCCTGACCTACTCTACTATCCACCAGCCCAAGGACAGAGATCCAATGCCATAAAGTTATCCAGGAAGGGAATTTATACTGCTGACAAGCCTCCAAAACCATTCCTCTAGCTGAGGGACGTTGCTAACTGGAAGCTGCCCATGTCATGGGTGCACTTAATCAGGATACATCCTAATTGTAACTTTGTTGGCGGTGCTCCCTCCCCCTGCCCGGTGACAGTTAGAGCTGCCGCTCTATAAAGTAACACTCAAAGGACAGCTGCAGTGGAAGTATCACCTGGTCAGTTCTTGGTCACAGCAAGCCCCTTGTGCCTTCCTGTTCGAGGATGCTGAATTTATTCCAAGATCTGACTGCTGTTTTCTGACAAACAGCAACACAACAAAGATACTTCCAGTGGGAATATTCAGAAAAATTCAAAATGTCTCTCTCTGTGCATTTGGACCAGAAAGCCTGATTTTAATTGGCTTTTATTCTCACGTGGACAGACAAGGACATACCATATGGAGCTGGGTGATGTAGTAACTAGAAATGAGGAGGAAAACTTTGACAGACTATTCTATGCCAGAAAAATGCAGCTTCATCAAAATGAAATGGCTCTGTGAAGTCATGTCAATTTGGCTTAAAATCTGTTCCTGACCAAGAAAAAAAAGGAGGGAAGGGGTCAAAAAATAAGAGAATGTCCAATTTTTATATTTTTGGCATTAAACAATGCAGGTTTTTTTCTTTCAAAATAACTCTTTGGGTCAAGTGCTATCTTCTGTCAAAATCAAAATGAGCTGTGTTTTTTATTGACCTGAACTGAATTAAAAAAAATTTTTTTTTTAGAATTTGGGTCTTCAGTTACAAATCAATATGAGAACAAATTTAGTTTAGAAATTCGCTTGAAAAGAAATTTCCATTCTCTATCTAGATCTAGTAGAAGCTCTGATTATTGACAGTAGCTTTAAGACTAAATATTTTTGATGTATATAGGGGAGACTCTCAGTTAGTATAAATTAGTATAAATCATTGGCTTAACTAGAGCCATGTTGATTTGCACCATCTGACTTAATATCTGAGGTTTTGTCCCCGCATTTAATTCTGCAATAGGATGGTAAGCATTAAAAAAAATATCAAAGAACAATAATATAAAAAACTGGTGGATCCTACCATTTATTAATAAGGTTTTTATTTTCTGAATTACTTTCAGAGTAATTTAGAACAGGTAAGCTAGTGTCCACTGAGAACTGATTTCCGTGACCTCAAATATTATAAGAGAAAATTATAAAAGGAAATAAACCGTTAAGTTATAAACAGGGAAACATGAGATACAATTACTTTCATAGCATAATTTTATTCACTCTAGTTCTGAAAATGAAGAGATAATACTGACCTGAGCACCTCAGTTCTGAATGAAAACTGTACAATCTATTATATTAAACAAAGTCAAAACCAATGTGAAAGATCTTAAATCTATTCAAGGCATGCACCTCATTACAGACTTAGCAAATTAAAACACAAATAGGATTAGAAAAGAATAATGTAACAATCTCCCACTATGGTCCCTGGAGCATTAAGTCATAAATTGGGTTTGCATTAAATTGTGCCTGCAGTATTGAATTCGGGGAAAGAGCTATAGGCTGAAGATAAACCTTGCTGGGCTAGCCAACTTTGGTATGGCTCTGTGTTTTCATAAACATGAAATAAATTTATTAGAATCTAAGAGGACATGCACAAAAAAATGAGTATTTCATATCTTAATTAGAAAATGCTGTTAATGTACAGCAATCATGGACTGCAGAGATGTAAACACAGGGAAAACACAGACACTTGAAATATTGCTGCTTTGCTAAGTTTACCTGAAGATGGGTGTGGGTGTTAAATATAGTAGTTAAATACTTCTCATTAGATTGACTCGTATTAAAATATATAAGCTTTCAGGTTTTCATAAACCCCTTGCTATATTGCAAGCTTCTGTTGAGTGCAAGCAAAAGATCTTACACAAAGCAAAGAATTGGAGAGAATGAGTTTCTAAATGTATTCTGTTGTTATGGGAACTAGAGTAGCTACTGATGTAAAAAGGATTTAAGCTAACAAAGACTAGCTTTGTGATGTTATGGCAATGGCCAGATGAGATGTAACTAGGTTTCAGGAGAAAGTGTTACATCTTTCACAAGAAGATGCAGACTTTTGAGAAGTGTTACCCATAAGCAAATTGGACCAAATTAATCCATGGTGCAAGTCTGGTGAAAGTTACTGAGTTATACTAGGGAAATAAGTCTATTATATTATTATTATTATTACTATTACCTAATAGTATGCTATCATTGAGAAGCAGAGCTGGAAGGGGCTTTGAGAGGTCATCTATGCTAACCCCCTGCCTCAGACAGGATCATCCCTATCCAAACCTTCCTATACAAATCCATGTTTTGGTTGCCTGAAGTCTTCCATGATAAAGGTTTCTTGTGGTTTCTTCTTCTTACCTTTTTGCAGCAGACTTGGCATTTGGCACAGAGAAAGCTCTCAGACAAGGGAAGCACCTTCTCTTTGTCTCACAAAATGTTGTTGAGCCGTTGCTGCTATAAACCATTAATAATTGCCATTTCCTCCTCTTGCTTGCATTGCACAGGAAAATATTGGCAGCATGCCAAAATGATAACTAAATATGCTAATATACTAAGTCTAGTCTCAAGTCATTGTCAAAGCAACAGACATTATAATGGAAACACATAGGATCTGCCAGCATAGCTGAGAAATGAACCGGGCTGAGCACAGTAAGTGGGGCTTGTTAAACCTAGTGGGCCATATAAACTGGCTGGCAGCAGGCAGATCAGCCTGGATGGATATTTCCTCGGTGGGCAAGAATGTGGGGAAAAGTATGGAAGAACTGGATCCCCTTTTGCAAATGAGGGCTGCAGACATTCCTGAAGTCAAGCAACTCTATTTGTTAGACTACCTGCTCATTTCCAAGTATCCCTGCACAAATACTGGGCCAGTCTTTACCCCCAGCTGAAAGGCAGTCCTGTAAACCTAGGACTTCAGTAACTTTATGCAACTCTCGGGCAGAATGGAGCAAGACTCAAGGCAGGACTTGAATTTCTAAGGGCACATCTAAACTGTGCTCAACCTTTCCCGCACACAGGCCAGATAAGAGGACTGATTCTTTGCACTGGATCTGGCCTGCAAATCAGTCCCGTGAACCAGATCTGGGGCTATGTGTTGGGTCTGACATCACATCACACACTGGATCTGGCTATGGAACCAGGTCCAGAGCCAGGAACTGATGTCTCTCCCAACAAACTAGGTCCAGGGCTATGTACCAGTTCCATGGCCATGTGCCAGGTTTGGGCCACACACTGTCACAACAATCTGGTATGTGAGACCATGTCATCTGGCCCATGGGGTTTCTAAAGGTTTAGAAATTTAGCAATGAGGGAATGGTTTATTACTGTGAGACTCCCACAGCCACAGCAATTAATGTTAGCACTGCTCTCCCACTTCCAAATTTCCAGACCTGTGGGAAGTCCCACAGGTCAAATGACTCAGCTCTGCAGATCTGATGCGGCCCCATGGGCCATCTTTGAGCACCACTGGTCTAAACTGCTTCCATACCACTCTTCCATGTTCCGTTCTAGAGAAAATCAGACCACCCTGCTCCCGCTCGCCCATACCCAATGCAGAAATGTGGTGGTGAAGCCTCTTCAAGGTGTCTCCTGTGTGGCCATTCATAAGATCTATGCCTTGGGCATCCTTGAGAGCAGCCATAGAGGATGCCCTCAGATGGCTACCCCGTTACTTTTCTGGAGCTGGGATAAGTGATTGGGAGTAGGATGTACCCATGAGTGGTGTAGACACATTCTAAGTGGCTTTGCTGTGGAGCGTTCCTTTATTCTCTCAGTTTGCTAGGGGGAGAAATCTCTGGCTGAATGAGGCTGTCTCTCCTCCTTGTCTGACAACTCCCTTTTGAAGAAACCTTTTAACATTTTTCTTGATTTTCTTAAACAGCAAACATTAGCCACATTAAGAACAACAGCAGCAAAATCATTAAGCAGTGTACCATTCTCCTAGGAGCCAGCCTTATCCTTTAATCAGGTTATGGAAAATTCATTCCTCTTTCAGCCATTTATCTTCTTTGCTTATGCACACACCAAGTGACCCACTTCTTAGCATAAAAAATAATAACAAAAAACAACCAAAGACACTTCCTTCCTTGTGGATTTGTGTGCCATTATTTTCTTTTCTTGAAAACTAAATAATCAAGTTCATCCATATCAATTCAACTTAGCATGTGCTAATTATCCATCATTTCTATCCCCAAACCTGGTTCTTTCCCACTTAAGTCAATCTGAGTTTTGCCAATGACCTCCAAGGAAAAAGATTTGAGTTCAGAGTTTTTGTAACGAGTGCTTATTTATATTAACACGGAGGATCATAGGCTGAAATAATTGTTGCATTGGCATCTGAATTGCCACACCCTTCTGTTATGTTAGTTCAGTAAAAAACCTCTGCATCCTCATGAAGCTGATCCTGCTGACATGTATGTGCAACTGCCTTACACTCTATCACTTTCTGGGTTATGATTAAAGACCCCATCAAGTCAAATCTGGCCCCAAAATTTGGTGCTGAAAAAATAATTTTTCCAAAATCTAGGACCAGTTGAAATGTTTCCATTTGCTGTTTAAAGTTTCAGTGGAAACTTTCTCACAAAAGCATTTTCCTGTAGAAGCTCAATACTGAAGAATGGTAGTAATGCAGGAGAATCTGATTGGTAACTGGGTATAAATAAAAATGAAACTGATTATTGACCCAAATTTGATAAATGTATTCAACTCTGAAAAGTAAAGTAGAAGCTCTGAAAAGTATGTCACCTTCAGTAATAAAAAAACTGTTAATTAGCCAAAGCAAGGATACGTCTTCCTTCTCATTTTTTAAATATAACAGCATCTTTTTTTAGTTGAATATGATACAGTTTCCAATTTCCTTATTCCTCAAAACTGACAATGCTCATATAATTGAAATAGAAATAATTGTAAATATCATAACATTGAACCCCCCCCCCCCCAACATCACTAGCATGGCAAAAATTCCAGTTAAAGTGATTGTTTTGCCTGAGAACAAATTTCTGTTGCCTCTGGTGGTGGTTTTGACTTTCTCTTTCTTTTACAGGAGCTGATATTGGATTATTTCCCCCTCCATTTCCAAGTTTTTTAAATATATATAAAAAACATAATTTAAGCCCATCTGACTGTTAAGTGTGACATGGAAACCCATGATTAGTCAGATTATACTATTTAGAGCAGCTGGAAGGGAAGAACAATAGGAGAAGGGTATCAGTAGGGAAAAGTAATAGGTCAAAGAAGAATAAATAATAAATAAAGAATAAAAAGGTTGCTTTTGTTACCATCTGTATTCTAAGTTTGCATTAGCCATAGCTGGTCACTCAGTAGAAGACTGCATTTCCATGTCAGTAATATTACTATCACTTAAGCTTTTCTTATATGCTTTATAACAGAAAATCCCCAGCACCATGTGCATTTCTAAATCTTAGCACACAGGATGGCCAAGTATTTGCCCATGGGGACTGGACTGGCAGTGGCACAATCAGTCTCTCTCCTCTAGCAAAAATTTGTCATTTTGAGATCCAAAGAGGTTTCAAGTGGGTGTATTTTCTATTTTTACTCCCTGAATTATTCCTGGATATGAATGTCAATAATAGATAAGCACATCACAAACAGACTCAGCAAGTTCTCCTTCTTCTGCCCCGGGAGAGCAACCACTCAAATGATATCTCAGCTAAGGTGACAGTTCTCCCGGGGGGGGAGACAAATCCCTTCCACTCCACCAAGTCCTGGCCGGAACCATCTGATGAATTTATAGTCTTCAATACAGTTAGGTGTGCATAATTCAGTGTATTGCTGTAGACCAGTTACTGTATTTTATAGCTGACATTACAGCATATGGGTTTTTTTCTGCAAAATAAAACAATATTTGTTTCCTGAAAGGGAAATATGTCCCATGTAGCTATCAGCAACCAGCAGTTGCTGTTGAGTGGAGGTAGGAAAATAAGAGTTGATTTTTATTTTATTGAAATCAGCAAGAATAATTTGCTATTTGTAATGTATTTGTGCATAGTAGGGAACATTAACATAGGACTGCTGCATTACTGCAACATATTAAATGACTGTGTGAAAAATAAAGGTCATAGAAGGTATCATGACAAGTGTTAAGCACTGCAACTGAATCCAGATTACTATGTAAATAACATCTACTGTCCTATTTATATAGTGTTTTCTGGGCCAGAGTCTGGCAAGATGTCAACACACACAAGATCAAGATCCGGCTCTGTATCTTCAGAGCACTTTACAAGTGCTAAAGAACCCTTACAACCCTACTGCCCGTGGAAGGGTGGAATAAAATAATTTTATCCCCATTTTACAGATTGGAAAGCTGATGAAAAGTTGTGAGGTGACTCACCTGGTAGAGGCTAGAGGCACCTGCAAGTACACAGTGACATGCAAGAGTCCCTCAGTAATAGCATGTAAAGGCTGGACTACTTCTGAATCAGAATCATATCACCAAATGCCTGCTTTCAGGGGCTTGCTTCCTTGTCTTGTCCAAGACTAAAGCAGGAGTCAGTATTCAAAACTCACACAAGTCCTGTGCTCTGAAAACATCTCTGTAGCGACTTCATTGATTACTGTGAGATATTTTGTAACACAAACATACTTTCTGTGAACTACACTTAAATGCACAGTGAAAGTTATAGACTAGTTAATGAATTAATTCAAAATGGCTGTTGTGATGGAGCAAATCCCACGAACTGTGCTCTCAAATGGAAACTTGCATTTGTTCTCTGTTTTGTGGTGAGGGCACGTCTTTATTTTTTTTCAATGGATAAACAGCAACTCTCCCTGCCCCTGAGAATAAATATAATAAGACATTTCTGTTTTCTACATGGTATATATTTGATAGGAAGGAAACAGATAAGAATCTAGAGAGAAACCCTTGTCAGTAAATAAAAAGAAATACCAAAAGCCTATCATATTTGGTAAGCTTTTTATTTTTGATGATTCCAAAAACTTGTCTAATATCTTTCCAACCATACAGTTGGTCCAATAATTTTTTAAAAACCTTGTTTTGCATACACTGTCTTGTCTATTGCAGCTACAAAAACCCTTCAAATCTACAACTGTATTGGGGTCATTGTGATAACACGACAAATCTGTGCAACATTATTAAAAGGAATATTTAACTATCACTATGCTAGTAAGGAAGGCAGTGTGTAGAAAGGAAAGACAGCATAGCCCAGATACCTATGCCCATGTGGCTGCTTGGCTAAAAGTTACAGGTCTCCCCTCAGGGGAATGACCCTGTTCCTTCCCGGGAGATGCATAGCTCTCCTATTCTGTGTGCAGCCATAGGTACTTCCAGGGCACATAAATCCTGAACAGGGAGCTACCTAGAGATGGCCCATAAAAAATTCTAGGTGTGGGGATATGTGTAAATGCCTGGTCTTCAGGTGTCTGACATCAAGTTGTGCAAGGTATGCTTCAGGATTCAAATCACCCAGAACACAGGCACTACCCCAGCCCCTTCACCTTTTCTGGAATGACCTAGTGGTTAGGACCCTTTCCTGGGACATGGGAGACTTTGGCAGCCCACCAGTAGCCACCCATGTTCACAGAGGGAAGACGATCTGGTGCTAAGGAGGCTCCTGGCCCAGGGCACCAAAATTCCTAGTTGTGCAGCTGGAAGTGGAGGCAAACTATAAATACAAGAAAAATGAACCATGTGAGAGCAAAATCTTGGCATTTGAATGCTCCAAAGGCTTTTCTTTGAACTTCTGTCACTCTTTCTTTTTACAATTTATTTCTCCTGTACTTTATGCTTAATGAAGATGGGACAGTCTACAACTTTATGACAGATCCATTTATTTTTACTGTTTTCATATAAACCAGTACCACAAACAGCAGTTGCTTCTACTGCAGCTTGATAAACGTCAGTATTAATTAAAATTGTTGAGCAGGGGTTGGTTGGGGTTTTTTTTTCCTTCTCTCTGAGCCAGGCTGGCAGAGAAGGAGCAGCCTGACTGGCAGCTGCAGCTGCTGAGCTGTTGACTGGAAATGTCGTCACTGAGAATGAGGCAACGAAGCAGTAGCAGCCTCTTGACAAAGCATATTGGACACAGTGGAAGCATTTTATCACTTGCAATGTGCTGCCAGTCAGCACGATGTGGGGGAGGGCGTCAGAGCACGGGTCTTGAACTTAATCCTTTGCTCTCTCTGCTGGGAAGTCTGTAGAAGCAGCTGTTCAGCCCTCACAAAGAGGGTACTCCCCACCATCAATATCTAATGGTGCTTTTCAGACTGGAAGAGTGACATTGACAGGCTCTGAGGAAAGCCCTTGACTCAGGACAGAAGGTCACAAAGCCTGAGGCCTTTAGGGAATGCAAGAAAGAGTACAAGGATGCCAGAAGACTCCTACTCAGCTCCCCCACCAAATCCATTTTGTATTTAGGTGCACTTTCCCTTCATAGTAAACCTGTACTGTATACAAGACCACGAACCCCCAAACTCTTCTGGCTTTAGAAGACTCTAATAGCAACTGAGGCATGCTTTAGCGGTCTCAACTGTGCTCAATAAGCTCCCATCTCCCACTGGGGCAGAAATGGTCACTACCAAGGCAGTGATTTGGTGGTCTCAGGTCTTGGCTCCTCATCCTTGTTACCCCTATGGACCAAAAGGAACCATATAATCACTATAGACGCTCATCTCAGTTTGTGACTTTTTTTTTTTCAAAATTTATTAGCAGAAGATAATGGTCATTGAAAAGTGAGAGAACACATACTGTTGCTTTTTAATTGGGTGCACTCCTCTTAAGTAATGTTCTTTTGAGCATTTCACAAGCAATGGTTTTCTTAGTGAAGCAGCTCGTTTTGTAGAGTAGGAGTAACACATCTCTCGCAAAATGCTTCTAAAACATTTTAATGGTTTTGCCACAACATTTTAAAAAGCATTTAATTGATTCTTCTGCCACTAGGAAATTGAAAGAGAAAGCAAGGGGGGAGATTAGAAAAGACAATAACCTCTAGAGATCAAAGGAGTCATTCTAAGAGCTATTGAACTTCCTATGAGATTAACAAGCTAAAGGGTGCTTAATAATGAACAATATTTTTTCTTAAAACATAGTTTTGTTTGTGAGATATATATATATATATAAGCTTCATGAGGTGCCTTTGGGAATCTCATTTTATATACACACACACCCACCCACACATATATATATATGTGTGGGTGGGTGTGTGTGTGTGTGTGTGTACATCTATCTATCTATCTATCTATCTATCTATCTATCTATCTATCTATCTATCTATCTATCAAATGAGATTCCCAAAGACACCTCAGGAAGCTAAGTATCAATGAGTGGTAGACATCAAACTCCCACAAGTACCTATGAAATCTCATCCAGAAATACTGTAGTCTAATGATAGTACTAATACAGCTACTGTTGAGAACAGTGTTATCATAACAGCACAGATTCTCTGTTGTATTGAGCTTTTGCTCAGTTTCCTTTTTCAGTGTCTAGCATCTCAGACCTGGTTCTTCACCAGCATGTAGTGTCACCTCTTTGGGGCCACAGAGTTTATTACGTGTGTTTTTCCCTATGGTTGGTCTATAGGTGAACACCTCTCAAGATTAGGCCCTGAAGAGAGCAGGAGGATCTCGCTGCTACTAAAACATGTTGTAGAGGCCTGTCCCAAATGTGTAGTTCCCTGCTTTAACCACTAAAGAACCCTGCTTCCATGCATTAATAACACAAACAATACTACTTGTTGTCTAGTTAAAAACAGTTTTGGATGACAAAATGGAGTTCAGTTGAAAAAAAAAATTACTTTTTAAAGTATTTATTTTAAAAAAAGACATTGGTTGCATCAATTCCATTGTGCAGCAGTCTAAAAATATATTTCTAAATAGAAATGTCTTTTGCCAGATGAAAAAAACCCAACAACCAAAACACCCCCATCAGTTTTCATGATCTAATCTTACAATTGGTTAGAGTTTCTGTCTATTGGCTCAAGAGAAACTTGGTTTCAGTAAATTTGTTTTTAATAAAAATGTGTTATCTATGATAAATATATATTGCTTGGGTCAAATGAATCTGATTGTGAAAACATATTGAGCAAAAGTATTGGGAGGATTTAATTTCATTGCTTTAAAAAAACCCAGCTATTGAATGCTGGTTTGAATTAAATTCTATTTGTTTTAATAAAAGTGTAGTGGCCTGAGTGTACATATATTTGTTTTAGTGGCAGTGCATTGGATCCAATAAAACTATATTGGCTTCACTGCTTATGTCTCCTTTTTCAGAGAAAATGAATTGAATGGAAAAATGAAACAGGCATGAATCAGCCAGCCCCGAGGTCTCTGCTCAACTCCAGCATCCAAATAAACCAGAAAAAAAATACATTATTACAAACATTGCCTTTAAATTTAAATATGTTTTAATGTCAAGGATGCACATGAGAAACTTAATTGCCCCATAAAAGACTGCAGTTTTCAGAACCAGCCTTTGCTGTGAACTAACTGCAGAAAGCTTACGGCTGCATAAATAGAAATTCCTCAGGGATCCAAGTAACAGGGCAGCTTCTGCTCTCATGTACCCTGGTGTAAATCAGACTCAATCTTCCTTATGCCACAGCTATTAGCACCCTTTAAGTATTTAAAATTATGTATATTGGGTGTCAGAGGGAGCTACATCTCAAAGTGTAGGCATATACCACATGAGTGAAAAATCAGGTGTGTGCGCACTAAGGGCTCACACTAGTGCAGAAACACTTTTGGCTGAAACTCTACTACAGGCAAGACCAGAGTTCAATTTTTAATTTGAGATCTCCCCTAAGTTTCCCTACATAGCCCCTAGAGAGAAACAGTTATACTGGCTAGAAACAGGCTTGCACCCATCTACCTAATTTTATACCCGATTTAACTGTGAGAGACATGTTTGGTAGTTTGGGGGTTTGCTATATAGCATATGTGGCACATTTTGCTACAGTCAGAATGGCATGTGTATACAACAGCTCTAGAGAATGGTACCCCATGCAGAAGAGAGAGAGTTCACTGATGCATGAAAAAGAAAATAGACGTGTTTTTACTTGTTTTTCATTTCTTAAATTTATATATATACATACACACACACACATACACATAGATACATACACACACACACACATATACATACATACGCACACACACACTTTTTAACTAACTTTAAAAGAGCCAAATCTTAAAGAATTTGATCAGTCTAGCACATTTTGGCTTAGCACATTGGAATTTCTATAAAAAGGAAAAAGGAAATGAAAAATGTGTCTTTTTCCTTTTTTTTAAAACTACATCAATTCATCTATTTTATCAGCAGATCTACAAAAAGGGTTTAGGCATGGTGCTGCTGAGTGTTTACAAATCTAAGTTAGGCACCTATATTCTCTGTCCAGTGAATGTGGTTAAGCAGCTAAGATTGTGAATCCTAACAACCAACAGAGAAAGAGGGGAAGAAGCTTAAACCATGTAGAAGAAAATGCTGGAGAGAGGGGTGGATCTAAAATCTACCCTTTCTCCTGAGCTTGGACATCTATGAGCAGACCTGATTTAGACACTTTTATTTGAAGGGAATTCACTGAAATCTTCCCGCTATTTGTATGTACCTAGTTCATTTCTGGGGGTATGAAATAACTTTTTCCTTTTAATATACAAACTGTGGTTGAGGTAATCTTTTAGGCTGGGGACAGATATTACACATAAAATGGTATAAATGATCAGAAACCAGTTCAGATCTGTAACACAACAGAAGTTCAGTGCACATAAACCACTTTCAAAATGGACAAAACTGATTTAAGATAAACCTGGATAGATGTAGTATCAGACTTAACTGATTTAGGTTAACTCTGTTTACTGAACTTCTGTCCCAGATCCCCTCCAGATTCAAGTGAACTCACAGTCCCCCAGCATCCCATGATGCTTTGTACCTCCCCTGCAACCCCCCTCACCTCCCTCACAGAATGGGTGGGCTAGCCTTGGCCCAAGCTGTCTGCTCCAGCTGAGCAGGAAGTGTGCTCTTGCACCCCCTGACTTCTGGCCTGGGCCACTGCAGGCATGTGTCTGCATTTCTGGAATCAAAAGTGAATGTCCGTTCACTTGTTTATTGGTTCAGTCTATACAGCTTAGACTAACCTGTGAAGACTGAACTGACAGCCTCAGGCTTTTTGGCTGTTTGTACTTAGCTTTAGACAATAGCCTAGAAGTTGGAGCATTCTATATTAAAGATTCATTGAATAAAATGCATAAGGAGTCCTGGCTGTGGGTAGAATTCCTATCTCCTCCTTCACCTTAGCCTTAAGATTAAGTCACGAGAAGCAGCAAGAAGGAGGATGACCCATCTACCTGTTGGGCTAGTGTTTTTTCAGAGACTCAAGTGAGGTGGAATAGGATGACACTTGGTGCCCAAATGAACATAGGCACTCAATAGCTGTACTGGGGCATTGTGCACTTACAGACCCTCTGGAGGTCACAGGAGAGTGTGAAACACACTCTTGGACTAAAACTCCATCTAGAGCTGTATTTGGTCTTGACCCTATGATTCCACAAACACATGACCCTTACTTCTGTCAGAACTGTCACAACCCAATGTTGTGGTTTTTGTTTGTGTGCGCGCTTCGGCACCGCTAAATTATTTTCCCGCTGATTGTAGCTTTCTTTGCACGGTAGAGTTCTCTGCTGCAAGAGAGAACTCTGGTGCAACGGGGGATTTCCCACCAAATTACAGCTTCTTTGCAGGGTGCATTTCTTTTGCATACTAGTGATACACACTGCAAAGGAGTTCCCGCCATTTGTATTCGGATTTGCGCCACATTATTGGCCAATTCCAAATGTAGGCACACGTGGCGGCTAGCTATTGGCTTGCTAGCCATACAAAAGGCTTGGGTAGTTTCCGCCCAAGTCGGAGGGGGAGAGAAAGGAGAGAGGCAGAGAAAGGAGGGGAAGAGAAAGGAGGAAAGAGAGAGAGAACTCTGTGTGAAGATCTCCAAGCGCTGCGGACACTTGCGGACCCAATGCGCCTCCCCTAAGCAGGCAATAGAACCGAACCTACGGAGCTTTCGCTTCTAGCCTCTCCCCGTAGCCGATCGCAATCCCAGACGTATCCCTTTCCTGTAACTTCGGACCCGCGGAGTCTCAACTCCGGGGAACCTTTCGAACCCAACCGAACCAGACCCGCGGAGCCTAAACAACTTCGTGGGAGCAATCGAATTTATCGTGGTCCTCTAGTGAGGATCTAAGCGGGAGCTGTGCCTGGAAACCTGTCCAGCCTACACCACTGCCATCTTTGGGTGTTAGTAAACAATCTTTTCAATCAACCACTACGTGTTTGTGACTAACTCTAGCTCGTTGCCGGCTCTCTCCGACCCTGCGTGCCCGGGCTGCCGGCCACAGCCCGCGTGCGCGAAAGACGGGCTGCGGATCGCCCCTCCCGACCCGCGCGCGGCGGTGGGAGCGAGGCCCGGCCAGCACAAGAATAACCTGAAGAAGTTTGCAAGGGGGTGTCATCGAGTTTCTTTTGCATTGCAGTTTGATCCTTATATAGAATTGCATGCGCAGCATCAAACCACTGTCAACCTCCAATCCACCATGAATAAAGCCCTGCCTGTAACCTTCCCCATTAGCAGAGGGGAACCAAGATTTTGCCTCAGTAAGATTTGCTTCCTACAGCTCCCATTGAGGCTGTAGGAAGCAAATCTATACCAAGTCTTGCACGTCTTCCAGTCTGGAAGCCACTCCTCTATCTGCAGTGCCTGGTGTGTAGACTGACTCACTGGCAAGTACTGGAGAGGAAGAGACAAAGCTCTGCTCATTCCTTACCTCTGCCAGCCCATGTTTAATTCACTTACATGGGTCTGAACCAATGGAGGTTCAGGATTTATGGGTAGTCCAGGCTGGGGCCTTCTGCTTCCTTACTCTCCTGCACACAGGGGGCATGTCCACACATGCAACCACGTGCGCTTGCAGCAGCTCAAGTAGAAGTGGTGCAGATTTGAGCTCAGGCTTTCTGCCTCAGTGCACGTGCTTGTTTTGGTTGTTTGGTTGTTTTGGTTTCGCTGTTGGGATGCTGGGGTGGGGGGGGATGGGGCTGGGCAGGGCAGAGATCAGGGGCCTCAGGGGGGCAGGCGGGGGATGGGGCTGGGCAGGGCAGGGCTGGGGGGCTGGGGGAGTGGGCAGGGCCAGCAGGGGTCCCTCCCATAGTCCCCTCCCCCTCCTCCAGCCCCCCCCCGACCCCTTACTTACCAGCACTGGAGCCCTGGTGCTGCAGCACACTGCCTGGCAGGCCACATGCTTCAGCACCAGGGCGAGGGGCCAACTACAGAGACGCTGGCAGCCAGAGCGTCTCCATGGAGGACCCAGCCTCTGGTTGCCTCAGGGCACAGACTGTGCCCTACCCCGCTTTTTTTAAATTCCAGTTTTTTAGACCCCTGGCATGGATTAAATTTTCTCCCCACGCTGCAAGTTCGCAGCACGGGGAACATCTTCTCGTTCCCGCATGTGCCTCTTGCCCCATCTGAAAGGGGTTTGAGATGGGGCAAGAGGCACGTGCACGCTCATCTGGACGGGCCCAGAAGGGCTGTCGGTGCTAAATATGTATTACTCTGACTTGGATTATAGGTTTTTAGAGAGGCATTGTACATGCTAGATCTCTTAGATCTCTCTTTTCATTGCCACAATTACTGAAGTAAGCTGTCTGAACAAGGAGCTCTTTATAAATTAAAAGGAACATAATAATATCACCACGTTATTGTTAAGGAGGAAAATCTTTGTGTAAGTTGCCTTACCCCTCACCTCAGGTTCTTTGTTAGTGGCCAATACCTACATCATTTTCATCTCCTCACAAGATGCCGACTGATTCTGCACCAGAACGCTGGATCTTAGGTGCTTTTTTTAGTTAGTTATGATTAGTGGAGCTTAAAGCAGCTCTCACTCCAATAAATAAAATGATGGTGACATCTGAACATTACCAATGCAGAGCAGTGAAAGGTTCTTTCCATTATAGCGAGTAGAAGGCTCATGGCAACAGCTCATATGACAGGCGTTCAGTAATTATTGCTTTGTGTCAGTCAGCAGCATGCATCATATTTTAGATATCTGTGCATAGGAAAGTATTTGGATAGATGGCAAGCTTCATAGAGTGATGTTTCTTTGCTTGCAGGTTTCATGATCAATTTAGCAGGGGAGGGAATGTTTATTATTACTGCAGTAGGTCATGACAGAGTGTAGATTAACACAACATGTCTGTTAAAGGAATTACAGAGAATAAATTACAAGGAGCCTTTTATCTTGTCCATTTAAGTACACAAAAGAGAAAAGTGATGACAAAAGGGATTGATACTCAAATGTTAAGGCAGAAATACTGAGATGGTGCCTGTAAGTGATACAAGTGACTAAAGATGAGCCTAGATGCAGGGAGGGGTTTTGAGGGACAGCTGTGAAGAGCTTTTTCCGACACTGCTTCTGGCAGAAAGCACTAAAACAGTTGGGCAGTGCCTCTGTTTCAGCCATCAGTTAGAGTTTCTCTCACCCAGCACCATCCAAAAGTTCTAGAAGAACAGTTTGCCTCTCAGTCATCATCAGACTAATAAGCTCCGAAAGCTGTGCTGGGAACACCAGAATGCTAGCATGGAGTACAGTCAAAAAAGCCTCAGTCAATTATGCCATGGTAATATCAAATCAATGAATTCACAGTTTGACTGCTTATGGCAGATGGACGAACACTTGTCGGTTATCTAGTGCTGAGCGAGAGTCAGATTTATTTCCAGAGCTTGTTTCTATCATTTCTCCTGACTGATGCTGCAAGGCAAAGTATGCATCTGTGATTTTTCAGATGTGAAAGATCCCCAGCTATCTTCTAATGAGCTACAGTGAGGTCCATCAGCAACATACTATCTAGCTTTTAGTTTATTTTTGCTGAAGAATAGTAAGAAATGAATACTAATATCTGGCATTAGAGAAGATATTTGCAATAGTATTTCTCCATGGCAATAGGGGCTGTTTGAGTTCACAAGAATGTGAGCTACCAGATCTTAGCCACACTGTGTGCACATGTAAAGCTGGTTTTCTATTTATAATGTGCACTTGGATTTGCCCCATGAGGTAAGGTAAGCAATCAGTTTGGGGCTAAGAGATCTGAATTGTAATCATATAGGAAAATAGGACTTGCCTCTCTGGATCAGACAACTGGCCCATCTAGTCTGGTATTGTTACCCTGGCAGTGGCCATTATCACTGCTTTACAAGGAAGGTGCAAAAAGTCCATAATAGTTATTCATTCTTATTGAGTCAGGCTGGGTTCCAGTAGAATAGTAACATGCATGTGTACTAACTTCCATTTTTGGTCCAAAACGTCTACATTTTGTTATCTGACACTTGTTCAGTAGCTTCCATGAAAGATCAAAATGATTCCTTGAAGAAGCTTCTACATGAAGAAAACAACAGCTCAAGAGATTGCACTAATTTGAAGTATTTATTCTTTTTGAATGTATATAGCCTAAACTTTCCCCATAGACTGAAATAGCATAAATGTTTCTGATGAGCCAGAACCAAATCCCACGACTCAACCAACTTTGATCTGCACGTATCTAACTTTGAACACTGCATCCTGTGCCAGTCTCAGTCATGTAGGCATGCATAGGTCAAGACTGGCCTCGATATTACAAGTTTCCCCACATTGGTATCTGCTTTTTTTTCTTGAGAAAAAGTAGAATATAATCGAAATGGTAACATTTCATGAAAATGTATCTATTTCAATGACTATTTTCCATTAAAAATTCTAGAATTATTTGAAATCAAATCAAATCAAGGTTTTTATTTCATTGTATTTCAAGTTCTTCATTTATTTTAGGTTTTCCTTTGATTTTGGCAGTTCATTTAGAGCTTAATATTTTTTTCAACTTGTGGTGCAGGTATCACATCTTGCCCTGTGGGCTTTTGATTGGCTAAGTGCATATTGTTTCACAAAGGATGTAAAAAATAATTAGATGAAATATTCTGGTAGGACTGGAGTCATGTTTTAGCCCTGATGGTCCAGGAATTATGAGAGAGGCAAGAATTTTTTTCTGGGTGGTATCTTTTATTGGACCAACTTCATAGCTGGATAAAGTTAGACAAGCTTTCAAATGCAAAACTTTCTTTTTCAGGTCACCGGAAGATACCCAATTAAAGATATCACCCAAAAATATCATGTCTATTCCATGAAACATTTTGACATTTCAACACAAAATGTTCTATTTTTATATTTTTTTTCACATAAATCCTCCATTTTAACATTTTTAAATGGAACTTGTCAAATGTCAGGATGGAAAGTTTGAACCATTTTGGAACAAATATATTTTGAAATTTCCATTCCTCCAAAGAATTTGGAATTTTGTATTTTAATCCCAAATCCAGATGAAACAAAGGTTCATAGTGGTGACATATTTTTCACAAAAAGGAATATTCCTTTTCAAGCCATTTTTAATTTCAGTTTGGAATTTTTTGGAAAGGATTTTTTTCCTAGAATAATTTTGTTTCAGGTAATCAGGAAAAATAAGCATGGCTCACATATCTCCTGTAGGAAAAGCAATCCTGTTCATGTTCAAATACTTCAGTCTTATACACTAAATAGAACAAAAAAAAATGCTACAAGGAAAACATGTCAATATAGTGAAGTTACTGCAATGGTCCTTCTAGGAAGGACCATTTTGGTAGAGAAAATATAGTAATGGATTATGGAGATCTAGGACTTTTAAACTGGCCATGTTGATTTTTTGTGTTCCAAAAATGGGTCAATTTGGTTCTCTTTGCATTCCTGAGTTGAAATGTTGATGTGCATTTTACTAAATGCTTGCAAATCCTTTTGTAAAGTTCATTGGTCTGTGGCGCCACATACCACACATTCAGCTGTTCTCCACACTACAAGGGAGCAGCGTGTTTTTTGTGGGGTTTTTTTTACCCCTGGATATGCAGGGGTCAAAAAAAACCCATGCCAAAAAAATAGCAGAGAGGTGCACACTCAGGCAGTGTGTGCTGCTCAAAACCAGAGCCTGGCCAGCCAGAGCTATGTTTCAGCTGTCGGCCTTGCTCCCTGTGGCAGGATCACCACTGTTGCAGCCACCGGAGATCCCAAGAGCCCCAGGTAAGGCTGCTGGGGCCAGCCCAGTGCTGGCACTAGCCTCCCTTACCCAACCTAGGGTAACTGGTCATGTGCCAGAGGGCGCATGGCACAGGTGGTTCCCCAGGGACAATTAGCGGCAACACAAGATGTCCCGCTACTAATTGTCCCTGGGGAACAAAAGTCTACACTCATGTGAACGTGGCCCATGGCTCTAATTCTGCACTATATCCAAGAAGAACTCAATGCCCCTCTGGGGAAGGTATGAACCAACGTGTCTTTAAGGCACTGCTGTACTCCCAAGTACTAGGGTCATTAAGGTTCAGGTTACTAGTCTTCAGTCTGCTCTAATTTGTATTAGACATGAGCAGCCAAGGCTCAGTTGGGCTTATTTGGATTTGTTTTATTTCCTATGCTGGTAGCTGAGAGGCTAGAGCCTCTTCAGTGACTTTGTATAACCTGAAGTTTCCCCATTCCATAAGATTTTTTTTTCTGCACCTCCCATAGGAATCCTCCATTGTCTGGATTTTGATATCAGGGGTTAGGGTACTTTGCTCAAGGGGGGCAATGCCTAAGAAATAGTAACAGTGATAACACTAGTTTTACTGAAGAATCTTCTCCATTTGTTATTTTTTCTCAAGTGCTCCTGAAATGATGGGCAGCATTATAAAACCACTATATAGGTAGAGTGAGTAAATTATTTTATACCTGTGCTCAAAGTTAATTAAATGGCATATATGCTAAATAATCAGGCAATAAGAGCAGAAATGAAATTTCTAGCCTCAGCAATGTTCCTTTTATAGTGATATCCATATCTACCACAAAGCATAATTATCCAGATCATTTTCCTCAGTTCATACATACTAAATTCAGTAAACAGTTTAACAGACTTACAACGTCTGGTGTATACTGCCATCTTCAATCTTCCCTTACCATCACATCTGCAAATAAAATCTTCCTTTGTGACTCAATTCCCATCTACTTTGGGTTTCATGTATATTGTGTGAATCTATTCCGTCAACCACAAATGTTAAGAACTAAGTATCCTCTATGGTTAAAAATAAAACGTGGAATGCAGAGAATGCCAGCATTTATTATACTGTGTAACACTGTTACTCACTCGAATTGACATTGAGTACACTTATTTCCATTCTCTCCTGCTTTCATTTGTCATTGAGGAAATTCAATCCACTGCTGTGTCATTGTTATAATAATCTCAGACTTCTGGACACCAGTCGGATTATGACGGTCACACAAAACAAATGTCCCATTCATCTTGGACAGGTTTTGCTTTTGAGGTACGTCTTCATTTGCAGTTGATCTGTTTTGCTGTCTACTGGCATGTTGACTTCGAATTGCTATTTCCTGTTGCATAATTTTAGGGACATTCTGCTCTAGAAATACAACCCATGAAAGGGATGTGGTTAAAGTATGATTATTTATAGTGGTTGTATTAAGGTTGTAATTTATAGTGCAGGTGGGTATTAACTGTGTTCCCTCACCTGGTTAAAGCCTTGTCCATGTTATAACCTGATCCTATAACTTAGCTGTATTTGTAGTGCAGATAGAACCTTGTATATCCCCCAAATTGAGTAAATTAAGCATAACACCTGATTTCCATATTCCTAAAACAAAGAATTTACTGTCATTCTATGGTTTGAACAGTAGAGGTCTGTTCACCGCTATATGCAGTTAACCTTTTATTTACCATTTCTTTCCCACAACATTTTAAAGATCTTTTTTCTTTTCACCCCCACAGTTAGAGCTCTCATAATCTCCTTTTGCTCTTTTTCCCAGCTTCACCCTGAACAAGCATATTGTCCCTTCTGGTCCATATAAAATGCAGCTACTCAGGACATGACAACTTACAGATAGCAGGCCAGATCCAGCCTTCAGAGCCTTTGGATCTAGCCCCCTGAGCTCCCTTCACCGTATTGCAGTGAGCTGCCTCAAACTTACTCATGGCTCCAACTGTGGACTACAAATCCCAGAGGCACCTGGAAGCAGGAAGAGGAAATGATGAGCAACCATGTAGAGTTCTGCTGCTGTAATTCTGGACTGCAAATCCCAGAGCCCTTGGGAGCAGCAGGAGGAGGAAGCAAACACACAGCCCATGCTAGCTATATGCCAGAGACCCACACTCTAGCATCCCCCAATTTCTGGCCTGAGACACTACAGGCATATGGCTGCATTTCCTGAATCCAAAGTGACTGTCTGTCCAGTTGTTTCTTGATTTAATGTCTGCAGCTTAGACTAACCCACCCCTACTCTATCGCATTCTATTCTTGCATTCTAGAAACCTATCATTAATGAGCTAAGAATCCCTTGCATACACATTCATTGTCATAGATGTTCATTTTTCCCTTGATTAAGATTTCACATTTTTTGAAAGGGCAGTCCTGTAATATTTTTTTAGAATCTATATTTTGTCTGTTGGTTAAAGGATTCCATATGACTTGTTTACTTCTCTTCAAGAGATTGATATTTGGATTTGTTAGGTGGCAATGGACGGATGCTGTAAAATACTTTTTGGCAATCTACAAATGAAATCACTTTTCCTGCGCTCCCGCCCCTCTTTCTGTTTGCTTTCTGCAAACATTAGAATGATCGAGTTTTACTTGCATGGATGCTCATGGAAAGCAAATTTTAAGCTTGCACGCTCGAATACTGCCATATAGCAGAAGTGCCAGGTTGAGATGACAAAGCTATGCTGGTGCCTTGAGCCTAAACTTGCTTAATGAGGGACAAAATTCTTCACCCACTGCTGCTGCGACCATTTCTCTTCATTGTGCTCTCTGCAATTAGTATGTTTAAAAGGGACAATGCTTGCCATTCCTAGGGGCAGAGTTTTCCAAAAACTCTATGGCCCTGGCACATGGGAAATTACACAAAGATCTGATTGTGCCTTTAGCAACTATAATTGTGCATGTACATCCAATTTTTTGAGGTGAATGTGACGAAAATGAATAATTCTGCACCCAGACAACAAATCTTACAGAACCATAATGTTGGTTGGACTAAAGCCTTAGGTAGTCTGTCTAGCCCTCTTCTGCAAATTATGAAATGTGGTGATAGTGCTTATCTGGGAAAATCTATGCCTCTGACTTCTCTGCTTGAAAAAAAAGTTATGCCTATCTGGTTAGCTGCTGGAAACAAGGGAATGTGGTTTCTATCATTGTTTATAACTAATGTAACCCATATTTTGAATACTATGCAGCAAACATGCAGCAAATTGTTTGGTCATCTAAGAAGTAAAATAAATAAATAAACTGGTCAAGTGCATTTGAATTGCAGATAAATCTGAGGAAATCACAGTCTATATGCCTATATTCAGTGAACAGAAGAAAAAAGCTGCACAGGATGGGCAAATTGTCAGGTGAGAATTAGTTACTCAGCTCTGCTGTCAAGAGCGCCTGGTGTGTGTGTGTGGGGGGGGAGGGGGGGAGGCATTAAGTAGGTACTTTGTCTGCTGGTACAGGCTTCTAATCCTGAGCATCAATCTTCACTCATTAAAATAAGTAGCAAAGCCTTTCCAAATATACTTTATTCAGGAAGATGTTTTTTGAGGATATTATAGGAATTCTTGATTTTCATTTGTCTTCGTCTGGGTCTGTGAAATAAGTCTGCCATATTGTCCGTTTCATGCTAATTTCAAAATATATTCATATATTCCTTTCAGATGTGGAATCTATGAAGGACTGTGCTTCCGAGCAGACACTGCAGTTAACGATAGAGATAAACAAATCTATTGAAGATACTGCAATAATTTTTTATATAAGAATAGAAAGGCTACACTTATTAAAAGTAAATGCATATGAAATGAACTGTTTTTTAGGCTCAAGTCACTTAAAATATTTATAAAATAATGTTTGTCCTGTGATGGGGGAAGATCATGTGGCCAGTCACAGTGCTGGCCCACCTCTTTGTCTAGGGAAGTCCTCCCTGTCTCGCCTGCCATGACTTGCTGTTCAATAATACAAGATGAAATAAGCGGGAGGCTGCCCATTTATAGTCCCAATGCCATGGAGTCTACACACAACTCTAACCTTCCCTTACTGTGTCCCATGCCTGCAGATGGCATTCAAAATTATTAGTTGCTCCAGCCAGAAGCCGGGCCAAACTCTGCCCCTTGCTGGGCTTCTCACACACTACACATATACTCTGCCCCATCTCACAAAACCTCATTCACTCCACCCTCTCTCACAGGGCCACTACCAACCTGCCCTGCTTCTCTTGAGTGGCCCCTTTGGGCTATCAGGCTTGCCTACTTTCACTCCTAGTGATCCCTCTGCAGCCCTTTGGGTGCCTCCTGCAGCCTACTCTATGGGTGACAGTCCTTGTGCCTAACACTAGGCTGACTAGCCATTAGCCCCTCACCAGGGACTAGACTCTTCCTGCCCTGCTTTCTGGGGACATTCTCTACCCCCTCCTTGGGGCTAACTCTATGCCCCCTTCCTGGAGCTTGAAGTCTTATACCCGAGGGACTCAAGTGCCTTTCCCTTGGTATGCCTGGCCCCACTGTGTGTTCTATCACCACTGAGTAGTGGGGGCTAGGTTTATAAGGCACTCCTACCCACCTTGCACCGGGGAAGCAACTGGCCTGGCATTTCTGGGGAGCTGCCTTGCCACAGGCAGCCCCACCAGGCCATCCTTCCCCAGCAGGGTGCAGTTTCAAGTCACACCGAGGACAAGGAGCCTCCTGCAATCCCATAGTTCTTGCCCTTACCTCCAAGATGTTCCTGAGCAGCCACTCAGCCAGATGTTGTGCTGCCAGCAGCAGACTGTTTGGGCAGCCTTGAGGACCTGAGCTAAAATGAAGTCCTCTCAGCCCTCTTCTCCAAGAACATGACTCTCACTGAGTCATGTGAACACCTCATCAGGGCTGGCCTCCACCTGCTGGCTGCCCTGCTGCCACTCAAAGCCCTTAAAGTGACAGGCACCAAAGGTGCTCTGTCATGTCCCAGCAATGGGAATCAGGAGAATTCAGTTCAATTCTATGCCTTGGCATTCATACAACAGTCACTGTGGGCAAGACACAAAATGTCTCTGTACCTCAGATTTCTGGAAATCAAGAGGCAAGTCCTGATTCTGGTCCTGACAGTTTGTGTCACTTGACCTTGAGTGAGTCATTTAACTTCTCAGTGCCTCATTTCCCTACTTGTAACATGGGGATATCAGCACTTGGATCTCCCAGTGATTTGGGGAGGCTGAAGTCATTCATGTTGCTGGTAGTATGGGGAACAAGCAGGAGGAACTTACCCTCCTGCTAGCTGACACCAACCCAGACATAGTGGGGCTCACAGAAATGTGGTGGGACCCAACGCATGACTGGGCGGTGAATATCAAGGGCTATAGGCTATACAGGAGGGATAGGACAGGGAGGAAAGGTGGGGGTGTGGCACTCTACGTCAAGGAGGAATACACATCCTCAACAAGTAGCATTGGGTCAGAGGAGGGGCACACTGAAGTGCTCTGGGGTAGAATACAAGGAAGTCAAGGGGAAAGGGACTTAACGGTGGGGGTCTGCTACAGACCACCCAACCAAGGGGAAGAGCTAGACTGGAAATTCTTAAGTCAGCTCACGGAGGTAGTTAGGTCAAAGGACATGGTCATCATGGGTGACCTGAACTTTCCAGACATTTGCTGGGAAGAGCAGTCAACCAGGTCTGACCACTCACGTAGGTTCCTAACTGAGATACAGGACCTCCATCTAACCTAGGAGGTGCATAGCCCCACCAGGGGAGACACCTTGTTGGACCTGGTCCTGGCCATGGGCAATGACCTGGTGAGGCATTTGTGGGTGCTCGACCACCTGGGCAACAGTGATCATCCCCTGCTGGAATTCACCATCCAGCACAAGGTGGCAAAGGCCTGCAGCAAGGCAGCAGCCCTCAACTTCAGGAGGGTGGACTTCAATGAGGTAAGGAGAATAGTCGGGGAGGCACTGAGATCCTGGAGGGGAGAGGAGTTGGGGGTCGACTCGGTCATTTCTTAAGGAGACACTCCTCCAAGCCCAAAAGGAGGTAATCCAAACATGGATCAAAGGGGGCAAGAGGATGCAAAAGCCCCCATGACTCACCAAAAGCATACGGGAACATCTCCTGGCTAAAAGGGAGGCGTATACCCAATGGAAGGGAGGGGCCATCACCAGGGAGGACTATAACTCGGTTGCTCGGGGCTGCAGGGGGGTGGTCAGGAAGGCCAAGGCAGAGATGGAACTGGGACTAGCTACCTGGATTGAGGACAACAAGAAGTCCTTTTTTAAATATATAGGAGGTAAAAAGAAGGTACCGGGTAACGTGGGGCCTCTGCAAGACACACTAGGAAATCTGGTCGTCACACCAGACGACAAAGCAAACCTATTAACAATTTCTTTGCCTCCATTTTCCTGAGCAGGGACCGGGTCACCCCCCACACCGGGACCTCTGTAGGCCCCAGGGGAGGTGCACCCAGGCCTAGGATCAGTGAGGACCTAGTCAGGGAACTTCTGGAAGGACTGGACGTATTTAAATCAGCTGGTTCTGACGATCTCCACCCCAGAGTGCTGAGGGAATTAGCAGAGGTCATTGCGGGACCCCTGGCATGGCTTTATGAGCACTCATGGTGCTCTGGTGTGGTGCCAGAGGACTGGAAAAGGGCCAATGTGGTTCCCATTTTCAAAAAAGAGAGGAAGGAGGATCCAGGAAACTATAGGCCAGTTAGTCGTACCTCAATCCTGGATAAGCTTTTTGAGAGAATTATCATAGCGCATGTCCATGACGGGCCAGCAGGGGAGATTATGCATAGGGGCAACCAACACAGGTTCATTAGAGGCAGGTTCTGTCAGACCAACCTGGTGGCCTTCTATGACCAGGTCACAAAATCCTTAGACGCAGGTGTAGCAGTGGATGTAGTCTTTCTGGACTTTAGGAAAGCCTTCGGCACGGTCTCTCACCCCATTCTCATTAAAATACTAGGGGACTGTGGCATCGACACCTACACAGCCAAATAGGTCACTAACTGGCTGGAGGGCCGCACCCAGAGAGTGGTGGTGGACAGGTCATTTTTGACCTGGAGGGATGTGGGCAGTGGGGCCCCCCAGGGCTCGGTCCTCACGCCTGCACTGTTCAACATCTTCATCAATGACTTGGACGAGGGGGTAAAAAGCACCCTGTTCAAATTCGTAGATGACACTAAGATGTGGGGAGAAGTGGGCATGCTAGAAGGAAGGAATAGGCTGCAATCGGACCTAGACAGGTTACAGGGGTGGGCGGATGAGAACAGGATGGGTTTCAATACTGACAAGTGCAAGGTGCTGCACCTGGGGAGGAAGAACCGGCAGCATACCTACAGGCTGGGGAACTCCCTTCTTGTCAGTCCAGAGGCAGAAAAGGATCTCGGAGTCCTTATTGATGCCAAAATGAACATGGGCCGACAGTCAGGAAGGCCAACCGTACCTTGCCATGCATCCACAGATGCATCTCAAGCAGGTCCAAGGAGGTGATCCTCCCCCTCTATGTGACACTGGTCAGGCCGCAGCTGGAGTACTGCGTCCAGTTCTGTGCACCGCAGTTCAGGAGGGATGTGGACAACATGGAGAGGGTCCAGAGAAGGGCCACTTGCATGATCAGGGGGCAGCAGGGCAGGCCCTATGAGGAGAGGCTAAGGGACCTGAACCTGTTCGGCCTCCACAAGGGAAGGCTGAGGGGGGATCTAGTGTCCGTTTACAAACTGGTCAGGGGGGACCAGCAGGCAATGGGGGAGTCCCTGTTCCCCCGAGCACTCCCAAGAGTGACAAGAAATAATGGTCACAAACTAGCGGAGGGTAGATTTAGATTACATATCAGGAGGCACTACTTCACTGTCAGGGCGACTAGGATCTGGAACCAACTTCCAAGAGAAGTGGTGCTGGCTTCTACCCTGGGGGTCTTTAAGAGGAGGCTAGATGAACACCTCGCTGGGGTCGTTTGATCCTAGCACTCTTTCCTGCCCATGGCAGGGGGTCGGACTTGAAGATCTGCTCAGGTCCCTTCCGACCATACAAACTATGAAACTATGTTAGTAAACTGCTTTGAAACGATATCCTAAGGGCCTGATCCAAAGCTCACTGAAGCTAATGGTAGTACTTCTGTTGACTTCCTTTGATCCAGAGCCAAAAGAATGGGTTTGAAACAAGACCTAAAAAAAGGAGTTTATAATGTGAGTCACAAGAAATGAAGGCCAAGCATGTAACAGAGATGTAAAAAAGGTACCCAATATGATGCAGGTGTCATGCTAACACGTAGGCAGGGGGGAATATTTTCATTCTTTCATTCCTTTGTCTTCCAACTTTACATCCACTCAGGATTATGGCTGAGTTCACTGTGGGTCATGCCAGGAATATGTACTTTGTCAAGCACTTTTCCTGGGAATTATGCCAAAGTGTAGGTGACTGCAACAGCCTGCAGAGACCCACAGGAATACATACAAACAGCAAAAAGCTATAATCTTTCTTGTTTCTTCTTATGGCCGCAGGGGGAAAGGGAACATCAGTTTTCAGGAGGAAATGGTTTAAAATAAATGTCACATGGTGAGTCGAAGCTGGAAGGCAGATACTGAGGTAAGTCCTGATGGAACTAGTGGTCAGTGAGATGAATTACTGCGTAGCTTTAAAACCGTGTGTAAACATGGACCTGCTCTGCAAGAAGCAGGACACTTTATGCAAGCCATTCAATTCTCCACTCTCGTGTGCACCTCAACTAAGATACTGGGGAAGCCAAGGACCAGGACTTAAAAAATATGGGCTGATCTACACCACAGTGCATGCCTACACCACAAACTCAAACATGCTGTATTGTTCCATTCATGCCACCTCCCAGAAGCAGTCACACAAGGCTCTGTGAGTGGTCTAATTAGCTCTGGTAACTGACAGGGCTACACTGCTTTGCATTTCATACAGTCGCATGTGTGGATCAGTGTAGTATGTTTGAGGACACTGTTGCCTGTACAGTAAGTTTGTGGTGAAGACATTTCCTTAGGACTCTCTCTAGAGCCTATAGGGTAACTCACCCTGTCCATTTCCATTATGAAAGATCATATGGGAGACAGCTAACATTGTGAGGGAACATGCCAATATGTCCACAAAGACCTACCTGTCTCTGAACATAATACCTAAGAATAATATTTTATTTTATAAGCATTATTATTTTATTATCTAAGTATTATTTATAAGTATTTAAGTATTGCTATTATATAAGTATTGGTATTTTATTATATAAGTATTGGTCTAATAAAAAGGTATCATCTCTGAACCAAGAGTCTTAGAGTTTTGCATTTCTTTCTGAACATAATAGGCACTATAAAGCTACGCAGGTAAGCAACTATACGAACGGCAACAAGTTTGCATTAGCTACATATGGTACTTCTCTCTGTTTTCCCGTGAACACTATTGCTCTGAAAAGAATAGGTCCCAAATAAGAGGAACCAGTAAAGCAAGGGACTATTGGGAATTAATTCTGAGGAAGCTGCTGTGTTTATTTTTCTGTTCTGCTAAAAAAAGCAAGATGAAAGTGATTTGTGTCTTGCACTTTGTAAAGCTATTTGTTTGGTAACAAGGCCACAGTATGCATGACTACAGCCCCCAGTGTTATGGGCTGTTGCATTTGTGAATTTTTCATATTGGGTCTGACAGCATGGATTTGAAGTTTGGGAGTTAAAGAGATTTGGATTACGTTAATTTTCACATGGTCAAATTGTATTGTAAACCAGAGGGCAATGCTAACTTCTCTGGATTTGTATATTCTTATGGGTTTGATGAAACGTGAAATATCGCATGCCTTTTCTAGTAAATATGGTTCAAAGAGCAAGTTCAAAATTTCACCCAGGTAAAACAAAATAGATTTCAGAGTTCATGGTGCACTGTAGTCTTGAACATAGCATCTGACAATTTTATTTAACTAATGCTAATTTTCAGTACCACTGATGTTGAACAGTTTCTTCTGTTCTACTGCCTCCTTGAAGAATGCTGTGAAGAGGCTATCTTACTTCAGGACTACAGGACTACTCCTTTGAATTGTGTGCAGTGCCTACAAACCATTGCTGTCTTCACAGCACTGCATAACTAGCAACACACAGCTAGGTTTGCTAACACTGCACTAGCTTTGTCTGGAGTCAGGATTTTCTTCCATGCATCTCATTAATAGCAATAGGATATGATGATGATACAGCTGCCAGCATTAGGGTGTCAATTTATTCTTCAGTTTCTGCTTTTTTCTACTTATCACAAAAATATGGATCAAATCCATTTCCACAATCAGAAAGGAACCCTTTTCTGGAACATCATGCCATAAAAGACATCAATACAGAAAACAAATTTAAATGGTAAATTAACCCCTCCAGCCAATGTACATTCTGGCCCAGTGCATCTACATCCAGAACAAAATTTTCTAAAGGAATCTGTATGGGAATAGATCTATTATCTGAGATATAAATAATGGGCTTCATCAGTCATGTTTGTGCATAAGAGAGAGTGCAGAAGGGGGAAAGAGTGGACAGAAACAGTGTGAAAGGAAGGGTCTCTATTAAAAGTGTCTCACAGGCAGCCAGATAATGTGTCTGCATGTAAACCTGAGAAAGCACAGTTCATCAGATACCAGTAGTTTAAATGTCCAATGTTAATGAACAGGGCATGTATGTGTGTGTATGCACACTCGGCGCATGTGTGTGCATGTACAAACGAGCATAAAAAACTCAAGGATGTCTGGCAGATGCACTGAATTTACTCAAATGCAAGACAAGATTTGTTTTTTTTCAGTCATTATGAGGAAAAAAGGCTTCAGATTAATATTATGCATAGTTTGTACTACTACATACAATTAGGTAAAAAGTGCTGCTTAGTGTGTTTATGGAGTACCTGTGCTAAACCTTGAATCAGTTTATCAATTCAGGATAAACTAATTCTGTGGGTACTATGTTTAATTTCACGGTAATTGTTTTCAAAGTTGTTCCTCACTTCCATGTTGTCAGGGAAAGCAGGGTCTGACATAAGGAGAGCTGTAGGGAGAATAAGTTGGGAGTATGCAGGGGGTAAGGGAACCAGCTGACCTCCCAGATTTATTTTTCCTGCGTAGCAGGGGGACAAATTCAAGATGAACCTCCAGTAATTAGATTCCATACCAGGAAAATTATAATAAATATATAAATTTTCCATATATTGAATCTAATTATTGTGGGGGTCATCCTATTTGAGTAAATATGGTATTGTATGAAAGCCCTTGTCTGAAACAGTATCATCAACATTCCTACCTCTAAAATTGTGTTATGATTTAAATCATGAGGGCCAAACATGCCTTGGATCCATGGTGGAGGTGTGTGTTCATGTGGAAGGGTTAACATGGCCTCTCTGCTGTTCGGCATGTAAATTGGTGAAGAAGTGGCAAGCAGCAGCATTGTTAACCCCCGACTGGCAGCTCCAACAAGGAGGCCCTGGTTTGGATCTAGCCCACCATTTCACCCAAGTTTGACACAGCGTGACAGGGGGAACACTTGGGACCAGGTCTCATGCCAGCCCGCCCACCTGTCTCTGTGGGGCAGTCCACCTAGTCTCACCTGCCATTACTTTGTTGTTCTCATAACTGATAGAAAATGAGGGAGACTACCCATTACATGCCCCAATGCCAGGGGGTGCTATCTGTGGCTCCAAACCTTCCCTACTCTGCAGCCCATGCCTTGCAGATGGCATCTGCAAGATATTCGCACCCCACACCATGACTGGTGCTCCTGCATCTCATGGGGACTCTCATTCCCCCCCCGGAGCAGCAGGTCATTGTGCTCAAACTACAGGTCTTACTTTCGACCCACACTCAGCCTCCTAGCAGTAGAGGACTTATTGGGTTTAGGACTCACCCCTCACGCTCTGGCTGAGTGCTCCCTTTCTCAGCCTCTGGCTAAAACTACTCCCTTGGCCTCTGCAGCCCCACCTGGGGTTTCTACTATGCCATCTTGGGGTCCTCTCATCATCCTCACAACTGACTCCTTCTCCTGGGGGTTGACCCATGTGCTGCCCTTCAGGCTGTCCCACAGCCCGACTCAGCACACCCCCATGGGCTGTGCTTCAGGCTGACCCTCAGTCCTACTCAACCCACTTCCAGGCCCTCACTACCACCCCCTCCATGGAGTTACACATCTATCCCCTTCCTTTGGGGCTCTAGGGTTTCCCTCCTTTGTGGAGGCTTAGGTGGCCATAGCCATGCCTGGCCCCCTTGTACCCACAGTGTTGTGGGGGTTAGGGGTTAAGGTGCCCCAACCCACCTTTTACTAGGGTGGTAACTGGCCTGGCATTTCCTGGGGACTCCTACACCACCAGGAGCCCCACCAGGCCACCCATCCCCAGCAGGGTGCAGTTTTAGGTCATGCCCAGGACCAGGAACCTCCTGCTCTTACCTGTGAGATGTTTCATACAGCCTTTCAGCCAGGCAATGTTTCTGCTTGGGCTGCCAGCAGCAAACTGCTGTGTTTATATAGGCAGCCAGCATTTAAAATGGCTGCCGCAATCAAGCACCTGCTGGCTACTTGACTCATCCCTTAAAGTGGCAGTAACTGCAAGTGCATTGCCACAATCAGATTTAAATCATTGTGTGTAGAGTACAGTGGCATCCACATCTAAGTGCTGAATTGACAAAGTTCATGCTTCAAAGACTTGCAGTCCAATAGCACCCTTCAGTATTGTAGGAAACCACTGAGGGGTTAGTCAAGAAGTTTTGTTAACATGATAAAATTCCAGAAGTTGGCACACAGGTTTCTTGCTTCTGATACAGCATCAACTTTCCCCTGTCTCGAGGATTTGCCTGGGAAACATAAATCTTAAACTTTAGGATTATAATAAAAGACAGCAGTTCAGGCAGTCCTCAATTTACAATGTTTCAAGTTACAACGTTTCGCACTTACAGCGTTTCTAAATTGACACCCTGTTTCAACTTTCTGATGTCAGTTTCAACTTTACAACGCTTGATCTGATGTGATGCCACGCCAGTGAACAAGTTGCTGTGTCACCCATCTCCCTGGAGAACACCTGTCCAAACTTCCTTGGATACTTTCTTTAAGAAAGCAGACAAGACTCCAGAAGAACCTGCAGCCAAGACTCCTGAGAAGACTGCAGCCAAGAGCCCTTCAAAAAGTCCAACCAAGAGCCCTTCAAAAAGTCCAGCAAAGTTACCTCAAAGAAGTCTTTCCAAATCAATATGATTGCTATTTACAACATAAATACATTAATGTAGCTATATTACTCATCTATAATTGATTGAGTACAAAATTCTGGGTTATTTTTTATGATAACAGGGTATCAGGCCTTGGCTCAAGAACCAATCCCCAATTTATAACATTGTTTCCTATAGGAAAATCAGTTCCGAGTTACAATGTTTCGACTTAAGATGCCATTTTCAGGAACCAATTGTGTTGTAAGTCCCTTGACTGCCTGTAATCTGGTTTGCTGAGAACGGAATTAGAAGTCACAAACCTGGATTCTCTTCTAATGTATGCTATGGAACAAATCCTTTAGGCCTAATGATCAAAATGCTCTTTAATTTTAGACAGTTTTAGTTCTTTTTTGAGTGCCAGTTTGAAGAATCTATTGAGCACATGAAAATGGCTTCAACTTTGGTCTCAGTTTTCTGCTCCCCCCCCCCGCCCCACAACACACACACACACACACACTCTTTATTCAAATCCAAAATGAAGGGCTTTCCCTCCAGGCTGAAAGGGAAAAAAACCCACCTCATCTTTGATTAGAGTAAATACAGTACACACACGCGCACACACTTACAGAGTATATAGTGGTGAAGAATGCTTCACATTCAAAATCTTGTCTAAGTCTATCCCAACCATGCAGTTGGTCCAATAAAAGATATAACCCACAAATATCCTAGTCTTGTATAAAATTGGTATGTGTATGCACACATACATGTTACATTTTAGATATTTTAATGCAAAAAAAAAATAATGTATAATTTAAAATCCACATTCTGCATTATCAGGAAAGGAGGTGTGAAATACTCATGTCTCCAGGATGTCAGCACATTTGAATCAAAGGATTAGCGTAGTTCATGAGAATGAAATTGCATATTCAGAACAAAATGACTTGATTTCCCTCCAGACTTGAGTCATTTCGTGTGACACCAGAACATCAAGGTGAAAAAAATAACTTTAAAAGTATTTTGATTGATTATAGATATTTTTGGCATGGAGCTTTTCCCCTTTCCCCTTTGGAAAGCAAGTCAAAATGGGGGTGGCCATAATAACCCTTCTTATAAAAAAAAAAAAAAAAAAGAAAGCATTGTGTTCTGTTGAAGTAGTTGACTTTGATTTAAGAAGCTGGTGAACCGTGGCTTCAATAGGTTTTTAGAAACCCTTGGCATCTTGCCATCAGCAACATGGCTTTTCTCCTTCTGTGATTCAGATGTGGGAAATGGGAATCCAATAAGAAAATAAGACAGTTCATTCATGTTGCAGTGTGTCATAAACTGACACCAGTGAATATCGTGTGACAAGCCCTAAGTGACATAATGCGATGTGATGCATCAAAACTACATCATGTTCAAAACCCAACAAAAATGATTATCTGCAACAGTTTGAATTAACTGTGGATGGATAGAATCTGTGAGTCATTTGCCAGAGCTATGACTTTATTAGAAATGTTGCTGCTCCTATCCAAAATACTCAGCTTTCAGTATGATTAAAGTTGAATAGAATGTATGTGATGTCTGAGGTTTCTGGTTTTAGGTTAAAACCAAATAATACCCAATAAAGTGAAGAAAAAATATGTTAGATTTTCAAAAGAATACATTGAAAATATCCCATACGTATCATGTTTTATTCCAATGCTGAAAATTGTTTCTAGAAGGAACCAAAAGCCCTGTATTATGCACACCAATTCATCCTCAGGAACATGGCCCTTCAAGATTTCCCTCTGAAAATTTACAAATGACACCATGCAATTTAAAATATGTATTCTGCATTATTGTTGAAAGAGATATGAAATGCTCATGTAGATTTTCAGCACAATTGAACCAAAGCATAAGCAAAATTTCCTGGGTCTGAAATTGCAGTTTCAGAACAAATCACCTGACATGTATCAGTACGGTACACACTGACAATTTTTCTTTTTTTTAAGAAAAACAGTTCACAACAGTTCGCTATGTTATGTTTTTCTACCAGTGGACAATGACAATCAGAGTAACCCTCAAAACAGAATTCCACTGTCTGAAAATGAGTTGTGAGCCCTGAAATGCATCTACTTTTGTGAACATAGCTCTCCAGTGTGGGACCACTGATATAATGAAGTGGTGAGTCAGGCCCTGTGAGACTTGCTTTCTAACTTGTAACACTTGTATAGAGAATATACTATCACTTGTTTGCCCAAATCCAAAACCTTTTGAACTTATAAACAAGAGCCTTTTAAATATTGCATACTTGTAGAACTGTCATTACCTCTCTATTCTGGCTGGGCTCCGTGGTTGCAAAAGAGTGATGAAATCCTTAGGGGTTATTTTATAGCAGTGGTTTTCAACCTGTGGTCTGTGGATCCCTGGGGGTCTGCAGACTATGTCTAAGGGGTCCACAAAAGATCAATCAAAAGTATGTGAATACCGACACTTACAATTCAAAGGGGTCCACACCTCCATTTGAAATTTCCAAAGGGGTCTGCACCTGCATTTGACATTTTTTTAGGGGTCAGTCTGAAAATGAAAAAAGGTTGAAAACCACTTGTCTATAGTCCTACAGCCCAGACTAAATCCTGTCTTCTCTGTTATGACATTACCCTCACAACCTTATATGTAGGGACCTACCAAATTCACAGGCCCCAACAGCCAATCACATGGCTGTAACATGGCCAGGGCCCTTGATTTCATTTCCGTATCATGGCCAGGACTGCCATTTTGAAGGTGGGGCAAAGTACCCCCTCCCTAGCCCTCTGATTGGCTGAGGAATGCTGCAAGTCCCACCCCTCCCTGGCATTGAGTGAAAGCCCTAGTTGAAGCTGTCTGGATTGTTAATTCAGTAATTATTACCCTTTTCAAGGGGCAGAGGACCATAATTACTGAGTAAATAAACAGTTTAAGTGTGGCAATTAAACAATGCCCATACCAAATTGAAATGTAAAGCTAGCTACCTGGCTAGCAGGAGAAAGGGAGTTTTGGTGGGCTTTTCCCTGCTCCCCTTCTCCTCCCTTCCCCTTCTGGAAACAGAGAGATGGGAACTTTTCCTGTCTCTCTCTCCTCTCCCCGTCCCCCTCCCCCTTCCTCTCCCCGTCCCCCTGCCTGCCTCCCTCCCGCCTCCCCCCCACTTTCAGGAGATGGGCAGTCTGCCTTTTTTGCCCCTTTGTTCCCTTCTGCCTCCCCCCGTGCTTCTAGGAAACAGCTTTTTGTCAGCTCTTTACTAGCTTTTTTAACATAGCCAGTTCCCTGCACTTTTTCACGGGGAACTGGCTATTTCACAGGAGACTGCCAATTACACGATTTCACAGAAATCGTGTATTTGGTAGGTCCCTACTTATATGGTAATGTGTGAGTCTTGTAGTACCTAGTGTTCTTAAAGCATCACTCCTTGGAGATAAATGTTGAAATGAGAATCTCAGTTTTAATTAGAAAAGGAAATATCTAGATACCACAAGTGGCCTCTAAAGGGTTAAAAACCTGGGAGTAAACAGAAAGAACTCCAACTTAAAATAATTTGCTGATTTTTTTTGCCAATCTAAAAGTGGAAAGACCCATTGTTGATTCAGTAATCTCTCTATCTTCATGTTACAGTACAGAATACAATTCTCCCCATGTAAGCAACACCTAGTAAAAGGTTGGAAAAAATGAATGACACACAGAGAAAGTGAAGCTGCCAGACAGCTCCAGAACAAAAACAATCTGTTGAGTAATATGGGCTTGTTGTGGGCAGACACAATTCTAAGGTCCCTCAGGGAAACTGGAAATATAGGTCAGGAAGGCACAGGACATAGCTTGTCAGGACACCTGTAAGTGCTCCAGACCACAAAGGATATTTCTGTCTCATCCATCCTCAGTCCTCTCTCCTTCTTTTCAGTAGACCTGAGGGCATTAGTGCACTCCCAAGGATTTTGTATAAATCATAATTCTCTGGAGGTCCTTCACAGGGTGTGGGGGGAGAGAGAGAGAGAGAGGGAGGGAGAGAGGAGGAGGAGGAGGAGGATGGTTTGGGATCAGCAGAGGAAGTTTAGGGAATTCTTTATGCCATAGCTAGGCATAGAGTGGCTCAGCGGTCCTCTGCTAGGGGAGCCTGACCATCCTGAAGCCCAACCAAGCCACTATGGAATCTCTATCCACAGCAATATAGTATTAATGCATGCCTAAAGTTTTAAAATTCATATTGTTCCTACCAGGTTGACTTAAACACTGCATAACCACTATCAAGGTGAAACTAGTTGCCATGTGCATTAAGGTGGCTACATTGTTTTTGATTTGGGGGTTAGCATATGTGGAGCAGGAATGACACACTCTTCTAAATTTATCCCTGCATCCACTCCTGTTCTTGTGCTCAGATATGGCTAAATAAAGGCCTTTGATTATGTGTGCTAGTGCCCTGAAATTGTCATGGGGTTGGGCCCTGGTTCTGTGGGCAGCAGCTCTTCTGAGCCCACCCTTAGGTACTGACACATGGAATTCAACCAGCAGTAACCCATATCTATGGACCTGGAGGGAGGCAGAGATCTGAAACCCACTGAAATGCCCTGGTCCATGTAAAATGTCCGGGGGTGAGGCAGGCTGAGTATTGCCATTGCTAGGAAGGGTGGGAGTGGGAGGTGGATCAGGTTTCCACTCACCGCTCTGCATCTGTGAATTAGGCCTTAACTAGGGTTATTTCAAACTGGCTCAGCCACTGAGCACCTTAATTGGCCCATCAATCCTTAACTGGGCCACTGGCCCATACACAATTGCTGTGGTCCAAGCACAGTGCCACCAATTCTCACCCTCTGTTGTACAGAACAGAATGCCCCTTCCTTTCTGGTATATTCCAGGGTTGAGGGGCTATCTGTACTGATTGCCAGCCCCATACCTGAGCATTTCTCCAATCCATGCCCCACCCCTATAACACCAAGTCACCCCTGAGCCATACGCCAACCCCAGGGCCATGCACCACCCCAGAGCTTTGAGCACTCAACCATCACCCTTTCCTCAGAAATTGCTGAAACTTACTAATAACTGGTGCTGGGTTGCCTGTGTCTGCCTGCTCCATGAGGGTATCGTCCAAACTGTCCCCATCTTGTGTGTCCTGGGTCTGAGTCTAGGTAGAGAAGAAGGGTACTAAGCAGCATCCTCATGCTCCCTCCTGGCCGTTTCAGTAGCAGGTGGCAGAGAGGGGACTCCACTGTCATTTTTTGTCATCATTGTCATAGCATCATTGAAAATGAGGATTGAAAGAGACCTCAGGAGGTCATCTAGTTTAACCCCTTGCTCAAGACAGGACCATCTTCAACTAGATCATCCCAGCCAAAGCTTTGTCTAACCAACCTTTGTCTTAAAAATCTCCGAAGATGGAGCTTCCACCATCTCTCTGGGTAACCTGTTCCAGTAGTGAGATTTTTTTTCCTAATATCTAACCTAAACTTCCCTTGCTGCAACTTGAGACCATTGCTCCTTGTTCTGTCATCTGCCACCACTGAGAACAGTCTAGCTCCATCCTCTTTGGGACCACCCTTCAGGTAGTTGAAGGCTGCTATTACATCCCCTCTCAGTCTTCTCTTCTCTAGACTAAATAAGCCCAGTTCACTCAGCCTCCCCTCAGAAGTCATGCGCCCTAGCTCCCTAACCATTTTTGTTGCCCTCTGCTGGAGTCTCTCCAATTTATCCACATCCTTTCCGTATTTAATTTTGGGCCCTCCATTACAATACTCCAGATGTGGCCTTGCCAGGGCTGAATAGAGGAGAATGATCACTTCCCTTGATTTGCTGGCAATACACCTACCAATGTAGCATGGTATGCCATTAGTCTTCCTGGCAACAGGGACACACTGCTGGTTCACATTCGGCTTATTGTCCACTGAAACCCCCAGCTCTTTTTCTGCAGAGCTGCTGCCCAGCAAATCGACTCCCAGCCTGAACAGGTGTGTGAGACTGTTCCATTCTAAGTGCAAGACTTTGCACTTGTCCTTGTTGAACAGCATGAGATTTCTTTTGGCCCAATCCTCCAACTTGCCTAGGTCACTCTGAATCCTAACCCTACCCTCCAGTGTATCTACTACTCCCCACAGCTTGATGTCATTTGCACATTTGCTGAGGGTGCACTCTATGCCATCTCCCAGGTCATTGATAAAGACATTGAACAAAACCAGCCCCAGGACTGACACCTGGGGAACTGCACTTGATACCGGCTGCCAGCTAGACATTGAACCATTGATTATTACCCTCTGAGCCTGATGCTCCAGCCACTTTTCTATCCACCTTACAATCCATTCATCCAGCCCATACTTCCTTAGCTTGCCTCTGAGAATGTTGTGGGAGACCATACCAAAAGCCTTTCTAAAATCAAGGTATACCACATGCACTGGTCTCTCCATGTCCACAGAACCAGTCATCTCATCATAGAAGGCAATCAGGTTGGTTAGGCATGACTTGCCGTTGGTGAATCCATGCTAACTGTTCCTAATTAACTTCTTCTCCTCCAAGTGCTTAGAAATGGATTCCTTGAGGATCTGCTCCCTGAGTTTTCCAGGGACTGAGGTGAGGCTGTCTGGTCTGTAGTTCCCTGCATCCTCCTTTTTCCCTTTCTTAAATATGGGCACTGTGCCCTTTTCCAGTCATCCAGGACCTCTCCTGATTGCCATGAGTTTTCAAAGATGATGGCCAGTGGCTCTGCAATCTCATCAACCAACTCCCTCATCACCCTTGGGTTCATTCCATCCAGCCCCATGCACTTGTATATATGTCCCATGCTGCTTTTTCTAAATAGTCTTTCACCATTGTTTGCTGCTTACCTCCTCCCCAAACTGTGCTGCCAGGTGCAGTAGTGTGGGAGATGACCTTGCATATTATGACTGAGGCAAAAAAGGTATTGAGCACTTCAGCCTTTTCTGCATCCTCTGTCACAAGGTTGCCTCCTCCATTCAGTAAGGGACCCACACTTTCCCTGACCCTCCTCTTGCTACTGACATACTTGTAGAGACCCTTCTTGTTACCTGTCATGTCCCTTGCTAGCTGCAACTCTAATTGGACTTTGGCCTTCCTGACTTCATCCTTGCATGCCTGAGCAATACTCTTATACTCATCCCTAGTTATTTGTCCAAGTTTCTACTTCTTATAAGCTTCCTTTTTGTGATTTAGTTCACTGAAGAGTTCCCTGCTAAGCCAAGCTGGTCTTCTGCCATACTTGCTAGTCTTTCTCCATATCAGGATGGTTTGTTCCTGCACTCTCAGTAAGGCTTCTTTAAAGTACAGCCAGCTTTCCTGGACTCCTCTTGCCAGTGCTGCCCCATCAGACTGCCTTCCCAGGGGATCCTACCCATGAGTTCCCTGAGCGAATTGAAGTCTGCTTTTCTGAAGTCCAGGGTCCTTACTTTGCTGCTTTCCATCTTTCCTTTCCTCAGGATCCTGAACTCGATCATCTCATGGTCACTGCTGCCCATGTTGCCATCCACTACTACATTCCCCACCAATTGATCCCTGTTTGTGAGCAGCAGGTCAAGAAGAGCATGGCCCATGTCATAACACCATAGCCCCCTGGGCATACAGTTTGTGGTGTAGTGGGGAGCAGTGGTGCAGTCCTCCCCAAGGATCCTTGACAGCTCTTCACAGAAAGGGACCCTGGTCTTTATGGCACCCAAGACATTCTTTGCGTCCCTGACCCCTGCCCTGAACATACTGCCAGTCCTGATGGTGCCCGAGTCACCGAGCCACCATGCATAGATTATCTGGTTTTGTTGGCTATCCTTCATATCCTTGGCAGCGGTATCAATGGTTCTCTCCTTACCCCAGATCACAATGAGATCCAGCACTTCACCCTAATGACAGTTCATGACTCTCCTGTAGGGCTCTGAGAAAGGCATTCTCTGGTTCAGAGTGCACTGGAGCACTCAAGCAAAAGTGGCAGACCTTGATGAACCTTGCGGGTTTCAATGGGTGCTTGGGGTGGTTCCATGGGGGCAGGAGTTACACCCCCCTGGGGAATGTAGGCACCCATCTTGGGGCTGGTACCACCTGCACAAGTACTGGTACCACTCCTGTGGGTAGTAGAGTTCTGGAGGGTGGATAGACAAGCTCTTAGAGCAGGAGAAGGAGTAGGGGGCTAGAAGTGGTGCATCCTGAGATGCTGGAGGATAACAGATAGCTCTTATTATCTCCATAGAGTAGGCTGACAGTAGCTGATCATGTGTTCCTTAATACAATTTAGAGATACAGGAGACCCTCGCCATTCATGGGAGATACGTTTTCGTATCCCCCATGGATGGCAAAATTAATGAATAAGGCACTGTGTTCATGAATGCAGTGCCCTGGTTGCTGGGGGGGAGGGGGCACGGCTCCGGCAGCAATAGCGGGAGCACAGCAGCAGGAGCCTGGCGGCAGCAGCAGGAACCCAGTGGCAGCAAGCGCGAAGCTCCCAAGGAACTCCTGTAAGTGTATAAAGAGTACTTAAAATGCAGTTTTGGCATTTGCGAATATTTGAAACCGCTAATGCCAAACCTGTGAATAGCAAGGGTTTCCTGTACTCCTCACCCGAAAAGTCATAAATTTGCTATGATAAGAACACATTTAGCATGTGTTTTATTGCTTGAATGTGTGGTTGCTCATGTTAAAATGCATTAAATACATATTAAAATCCCATGGGACATGACCCATAGTTGATGTTATCTTAGCTTTGGTGTACCCAGCTATGTTACAAAACCATAGCATAGCTTCTGACTATGCTACTACTATCTTCATGTCTATCTTAATTAGGTATATTTGCCCACTTTTAAGACAAGAAACCATTGAAATTTACTATTATATTAATAATCTTCATGCCATTATTTTTTGTAGGTCTCTTGTGAGCTTTTTCTTTTTTTAACCTCAGATCATCTTTTACTCCTTAATGGCAAGTAGTTTATTTTGAGGATAGAACTGACTGAGTTTTGTTTCCATGCACTGTATACGATATCTAAAAGACCTGATGCAGATGGATCGATAAGAGCTGATTTTTATTTATTATCCCATCTTCTTCACTTTATTTTTATGACTCTTAAAGATGTTCTATCATTGATATATCATTTTTGACTGTCTCCAAATAAAATGTAGTTTGGACAACATTGCCATTGATATTTGTGTAAAATGCTAGAGCATTAAATAGCCCAGAGGACTGGAGTAGTCAGTCTTTCATTTCTTGAGCACTTGTTTGAATCCAGGCCAGGTTACTACTGTGTAAAATGTGTTACCATCTAGCAGATGTGAAATGAGTCGAATCACAGTTTTCTGCATTGATATGCTTTTGTGTGTGCTGGAACTTTCTGGTTGACGACATTTTAATCAGGAATTCCCAGGGGTTGTTTTGTAGGTTTTTTGAAAACTAAATGATTCTGCTATGGCTTGTCTTCATTACGAAATGTAATTGTGTTTAAACACAACTCCTAGGCGACAGGATTCTGAAGCAGGTCAGTGCAGATAATGGCAAGTAGCATTCAGTATCATCATGACCATAAAAAATGGTCCCGGGAGATATACAAAACTAGACAATCCAAAGCTTAATAGGGCTTATCCTTATCTACAATAACCAGGAAGTATGTCAACTAACTTTTTTGTCAAAAATTTAAACTTTTTTGATTGATTAAGGATCCAAGACTAATATACCCTATGTCTTGGGCAGCTTTTACAGCCTGTGCTGACCTCCCTGGTCCTATAGCTAGACTGCTATCAGTACCCAAAGCTGCCAAGTTTAAAGCTATACTTGGGTCTATACTAGAATTTCAGCTGAAATAAATAAGAGGTTCTTTCAACCCAAACTTCAGAATTTTTCATTTACAATTAACTTAAAGTTGTATAAATGCTTAAAATTTGTTGAAAGACAGTGATTTATGTAGACTTGAGCAGCAGTACTATGATGCCATGCTTTCTGCTATGATGTAGAATCATAGAATCTTTAACCTATTCATGTGGCTTGCTTTCTTTCTAGAGCAACATGATCTTAACTAGGTGTTTTTGAGTCAAGTATCACAACTGTCTCTATACATTTTTCTAACCCCCCCCCACTGAGATATGCCTTCTTGGCAAAACACTCGTGGCATTAGGCACATTTTGAAAAGCAGCCATTGAGCTGAACTGAGCATACAAGGCATGCATCAATTTGATACATATATTATCAAACTGCTGCATGTATTCCATACAGTTCAAAAGGATATATGTGTGTATAGAATGCATGGGTTAAGCCTTGAAGTGTTCTGCTGTGACTGTATTACTGTGATGACATCTTCAAATATCTACACATTTTCTTCATGCAACTCAGACATTATGAAAAGCACACATACTCAACAGGAGTATTTTGGAGAAGAAAGGGTTCAAGTTTCTCCCCTGAATCTGTTTTAAATTACATTATGATGACAACCAAAGACATTAGGAAAATATTGGAAGAGTAAAATCACAGAAACATTTTAAACTTCTGCATCTGAGACAGCATGTGCAACTAACCTCTAACATAGCCAAAATTTTAGACTTGGAATAAGATGTACCCTGCACATTTCAAGAGGATTATTTTGGTTTTGGTGAAGTTAATGGCAAGGTGAAGAGAGCTGAAAATTGGATCAGGAGGGTAAGATTTTCAAGAGAATTTCCTTCAGCTCTCTCTCACAAACAAAATAAGGCCAAGATTTTCAAAGGGCTCAGCACCTACTAGCTCTCAATGTAACACTATGGGAAGATTTTCTTGTGGTACCTAAATGGGAGCTGAATTCTCTCGAAAAGATGTTCCCAATTGTGGGTAATTCTGCAAATGTGATTCATCTGGGAAAGCTTAAGTCTGGTCAGACTCGCACTCTTCTGCGTTTGATATAAGGAAAATGAATCCTGTTGCATTTAAATCTTGAACAGGCAGATACAGTTTGAGGGCCAAGACCTTAGAATGGAAGAAAATATTGTTCTAGTGACTCAATTCGCTAAAAACAAATGGTGTGGCATTTAAAATGGAGACGTACCTAAAACAGCTGAATGTCTTTAATCAGTTTCTCACCTTTACATTTGAATGCAGCAGAGACTGAGGTGCTGCATTTACAATTACAGAGGATGACTTCATCCCTTTAAAATGACTTAAAAGATTAGAATTCATAGATTATTTATTAATTCTTAGTGAATGTTGTTTTTCCAGGAATGGAGACAACACATTGCATCAGTGTCGGTTCTATGTTTAACTGTTTTAATTAATGGGAAAATGTACACAGCTGTAAAGGACTCAGCCCACAGACTGCTATATAAGGCTTTTTTTCTTTCGTGTCTCCTTTCTAGTGCAAAACATTTGGTCCTTTCAAACCTAGTGTTAATAACAATGATCATAACACTGGAATCTTTTTGTGATAGCTTGTAAATAATAGTTCTAGGAGAAATAAGGCCGTTTGGCTGAACCATCTGATACAGGCAGCACAGCAGTTTAATTGAGCTGTTTTGGTAGCAAACAACTGATTCAAATGTTGGCAGAGAGATTTGTGACAGAGTGGCACTGGCAGCTTAACCCAAACACTCTTGCTGCCTAGATAACAAAAAATGTTTTGTGTAAGTCTATGACAGCAACTGCAGCACATCCAGAATTGTTTTCCTTCATTGTTGGCTTTCCTAGCAAATCTATCCTCCACTAAATCCTTCATCTAGCCCTTGGATAGTAAAACAGCATGCCTTAGAAGAGGTATAAAAAGGGGGGAAGAACATAAACATTGTGTTCCAGATCTCCAAACAAGGTGTCAGCGCAGATGAATTATAAAGCTGGTATCTACTGTTTAAATGGACGACGTTCTCCAACAAAGGCTGGCAGAGGTCAAGTGGATCGGAAACCAGACTTGGATCCTTTTAGAGGAATGTTAGTACCTTCCAATGAAGTATGGGAGGAGACACCAGTAAACAACATCTCCAAATGTCTGGGACTGGCTATTGAGAGCCAGCAAGTGACTGAACGAAGCTAGAGCCTTGTTTGGGAAAAGGGGAAATTAAAGTCAGGAGGCTTTGATACTTTGCCAATGGGCTGTCCCAAAAGAAAACCTTAAACATTATGGGTATTTCTGTACTGCCCATAATGAGACGCTGCTTTCCGCACATTGACTGCCAACCCAAAAGTAGGGTAGCTGCCGTCCTGTGATGTTGCATGGAAACTAATAAACTCTACAGCCTCCTTAAAGGAAGGATAATCTAATTCTCAAGGTGCCAGTCAGAAAGTCTGGTATGGAATAGTTCACAGATGAAGTGAAGAATGGAAGCTTTTAAAAGCCATGCAAACAAAACCTTTCTGAATGCTATTACATATGCTTTTTGGAGAGCAAAATGAATTAAAGCAAGTTTGTTTAAAAAACGCTATTTAAATATTCTTAGGTTCAATGTAAAGTTTGATTATAGAAAAGACAGGGAATAATTCCAATCACTCATACCTCATGGTTCTGTTTCTGTAGGTAACTACAGTTTTATAGCGCCCTCTCTGTGGGCATGTCTACATGTGAAATTAATTTGACTGAATAAACTGGCACAGTTCTTGCCTGAGTTTATTGTTCCTTGGTGTAGCATTTACAAGTGTACCCAGGACCACAGCATGTTGAGCTGAGGCAGCACAGCCCTGGCTGGCAAAGGATTAACCCCCAGGGATTAGCTTGACAGCCTGCGGCTGCTCCAACCCACCTCAACATACTGTAGAGGGGCTGGCTGGGGCATGAGGGTGCTTCAGTGTGGGACTAGGTGGCAAGTAGCCCCCGCACCGAAGTACTCTCATACCCCAGCCAGCCCTTGTCAGCATCTACACGTGTGTTGTGGTAGAGTAAATAACTCTGCCATAAGATAGTACTTGTATATGACAGTACTAACCTATGGTGGAGTTAATTATTTTACTCCAGCCTAATAGCTCTGCACATGTAGACAGGGATGTTTTACTGTGGAGCTAACTGTTCTAATCTGCAGTAAATGTCTCATGTAGATGCAGCCTTTGTGTGGTAAAGTGAGAGTTGTAGAAGGCTTATATGCTTTTGGTGACTTAAAAGTCATAGGGCTAGAATGGATCAGAGCCATTAAGTCCAATTCTTTGTTATCACTATGGGATTTATACTCATAGATCACTTGTATACTTTTTATTAAAGTACTGTATTTTACTCGTAATATCATAAAATGAAGTGAATAGGCATGGCCAAACTGGTTTGCATAATAACTCTCTTCAGCCTCACCAAACTAAGCAAGAGCCTCTTTCATGGTCTGAAAATATTTTAACATTAAAAAAAAGACAAGATTCCTTGCAAAAATCCTCTGTACTTTCAAGTCTCAGCCAAGCCATCAAAAGCATAAAAAATAATGGGAGAAAACTGTTCAGCGGTGTTCAGCTTGCATAGCTGCAGGTTTGGGTCTGGCATTTGAGGACTAGATATGATATTTCCTGTTTAAAACCTAAAAGTAAAGGATATTGCTCAAAAGTTCATTTGAGGTTTCCTACTTGCTTTTTCTAGCCCAGAGACATTTGTATAGGTTTGGGTGGTTTTTTTGTAGCCAAACTTTTGGATACTTATTTGAACCAAACTGTCAAACAATTTCAGAGGTTAGCCGTTGTTAGCTGCTGTAATGAGGCTAATTACAATTATAAAAAAGGTTAATTACTGTTAAAGAGAGGTAAACACGGGTCCTGATTTCATTTGCTTCAAACATGAGTCGTTCTATTGGGTTATCAGGGGTGGGCAATTATTTTGGGCAGAGGGCCTTCTACTGAGTTTCAGCAAGCCATCAAGGGCCACATGACAGGCAGCCAGGGCAGATTAATATTAATTTTCTAAATATTTTAGGGGCCCTGAGGGCCAGATAGAATGGGCTGGCAAGGCCACATCTGGCCCCTGGGCCGCATTCTGCCCTCCCCTGGGTTAGATCCTGAGATCCTTTTACTCAGGCCTTATTTCAGCAAAATGCCATTATCTTTTGTGCTTAACCCATTAAATTTAATGGACATATTCATGTAAGTGGATAATTAAAATCACAGAGAATGTTTAAAAGAAGCCTTTACCTGTTAGTGTTTGTTGTGCATGTTTAATTAAGGATCTTAGTGGAGTTGGAACAGTTTTTCATCTGAAAATGACAACTTGTGAGAATTAAAGCTTTTATTGGGAAACATTTTCATCAGGAAAAGTTTCTTAGGTCCAGAATGAAATTTTTGGTCAAAAGCAGTGAGAGACAGACAGAGAATGAATGAGCATTCTGGGGTGGATCTTTCAATTTTCTTTGTTGGAGTCGTCCTCTATATATAAATTATAACAATTCATTGAGACAGATTGTCTATGTCTCTGTAGTCTAAAATTCTCTATAGTTCAGTTCTCTACAATCAAGATGGCCCAGATTCAAGTCTCTGCTCTGAACCAGGCAGATTAAGGACTTAAACCAAATCTCTCACTGAAGCGAAGTCCCTCCAGGACTATTGGTTATTTTGGAGCATTGCTTGCTTTCCCCTTCCTGGGGCAAGAACACCAATTCCTGCCTAGCTGTCATGGTAATAGTGGCTAGGATGGTCATTCATCCGGTTTTATAGAGGACAGCCTGGTTTTCTGCTACTCTGTTCTCTGTCCTATTGATACAAAACTGGATGCCTTTATGTCAGACTGGTGGAAATCTGCATAGGAAAATAAAGGACATAAAGGTGTCCGGTTTTGTATCAATAGGACAGAGGACAGAGTAGCAGAAAACCGGGCTGTCCTCTATAAAACCGGACGAATGGACACCCTAGAAGTGATCTTATTAACCTGTAGAAAAATCCAGCCGTGTATGTTAATTCTCCCTTTCAAAATCTTCAAAGTTAAAGCTCAGGCTGAAGCATTCTTACTACTGCTCAGACAACAGCAGATTAAACAGGATGAACTGATCAGCCATACTTCTTGTAAAGTTATCCCTAGAGATAAATGTACAATGTTGTTATGGAGGCTGTGGTGGTGTCTGCAGTGTAACTAAGGCTGACAGACTGCTTGCATGTGGGTGGCTGTCTTCTTTCCAGCTGTGACCAGCTGAATTATATCACCTGTCCCACTTGATATATTAGGATATGCCCAAGCTCAAGATGCATGTTGCTGCAATAGGGAAATTAATGTCCACCACTGGAGGCAATTAATAATGATTAGGAGCAAAACAGCAGGGTTAAATCTGTGCATTTAACAAAGTGTTCATACAGCTTTCTTATACTGTACTTCAGCCTGGGAGTTCTCTAATATTTCTACTCCTTCTTTGGGAGGTAGGATAATCTTACCTTAATTAATGTATAAACTTAGCTGAAATGTCAAAGTTGTTTCAGTGAGACATGTTTATTCATTAGCTCTTACCTCAGAACTGGTACAGTAAACCATCAAACACACACATGTATGGTATTGTAGCATTCAGTTCTTTGTCCACTTTGATTCACACCAAGAGCTCCATGTACTCTTGTTTGAAGTCACTGCATCTTTTATTTCTGGTTTTTCAGCTAATGTACTAAAAAGTAGCAGCAAATTGGCACATGCAATGCTCAGTTTAGTGCAATGCTTTAATTCCTGTATAAAATGGTGAGTGACAGCTTATTAATGTCTGTCTTTGTGACCAAAGTGTAGTTTCCAATATGAATATTGGGAGTCTTGAGCATTTTAAGCATTATGAATATAATAAAGCTCTAATATGTGAATGTTTGGAAATACAGGTGTAGAACTGATAACTCAGTGTTCAGAATTGATGAGTGAGGCACCTGAACCAATGAGATTGACTTTAAAATATGGGATTTGTTTTATCTCCATATATTTGGGGGCTTTTTTTGTTTGCCTGTTGGCTTTGAGGCTTCAGGGTACAAATGGACCACATTTTTCCCTCTTCTTTCTTGCACTAATATGGGAGCTAAAAACTTGCTTAAAAAACCCAAAAGCTGAGATTCTTACATAATCTCATGACTGCAGGAGCTAGGGATTTAAGAAAAATATCACTTATTAGATTAATGATAAACTAGGGGAGTTTGCAACACTGCATAATGTTGGGTGAAGGACTTCATTTATCTCATGCCCCAGGCCCATACATTCTTATGCTTCCCTAGCAACTCAGCCACTGCTGTGAATTGAGCTGCAGCCACCCTCAAAATGGAGGAACTTCATCCATGGTTATCAGTGTCCCCACAAGACTGCTGTGGACAGCAGAAAGAGTGGGGGAACTAAACACTGAAAGCCTGTGTATAGTGTTTAGCAAGGAATCACTATGATCAGCTTTCAAACCTAGCAATTGCTTTACCTTTCCAAGGTTATTTGGGCAACAGCACTTGGTTCTCCATTTCCCCCAGTAAAAACGGTTTAGCCTGAACATTTACAGAATCCCAAGAAGGTGGCTGCAGCTCCTCTGCTTTATGAATGGTGCATAGCTGGCCTTTGAAATCAAAGTATTAAAGGCTCAGTGCTTTCATGATCCTAGTCTTGTGTATACATCAACTCTTCATTGTGTAACTCACAGGCTACACAGAAATCAAAATATATAAGCACTCACTGGTTGCAGAGAAAGAATTACTAGAGCACTTTGTTAGAAGTGTGCAAAATATTTAATTAGACTTAAGGCGTGCACACCTTATATTTTCTGCTGCAACCTAATGAGAAGCAGGTAGATCACTCTCCATAGGTCAGAAATAAGCATTATAGGTAATTTTGAATACTGGTTATTTTAGTGAGATATTATTTTGTATAATCTGTGTTTCTTTATCTGCTGTATCTACTTGTATTTGTTCCACCTTTTAAAGATAGGGCCCAGAAGGAAAGGAAAGAAAATAATGGAATATTTATAAAGCAGAGAAAAGGCTTCAAATTAGTTGATGAATGTATGCTGCTGGGAGGCCAGAGCAGAAACGAAATGGCAACAGGCATTAAGAAATGGAATTTAGATCTGTACAGCAGGCCAGGATACTTGCCCCATCAAGCTGACCCTATAGAAACATTTTCTAATAAAGGTAGATACTTCCATAAACATGGTTGTAATGATTGTTCTGAACTGGTTCCTTTGCGAGGTGGGATTTGTAGGGCTACAGCGTAAGTGGGGCCATAAATAGTATTTCAACATCAAAAAGAAAATCTCCAAAAGAATGAGGAAGTACACAAAGGTACTTTCTTGTATGTGAAAAGGTTTATTATCTCAAACTGTCTCTAAGTCTGAGTTGTCAACTGTAATTATTAAAAGCAATATAATTGTCAATAAAAAAGAAATCTGTTGCAATTAATTATCTACAGTGCACTAAGTTCTAGCAGACTAATGGATGTTAGAAGGGAGCTGACTAGGATATAAAAAAAAATGAATAGAAGAAACACAATTCTGGAACATATGGAATGAAATTTTGAATTGTTTTAGCTATTCCCTCTAATTATGTGGAACTCTAAGCCTCCCTGCTGAAGCAGAAGATACAACAAGGAAAAGCTGTATAAATCTTAACAACATCCCTTAGTAGTAGTAGTAATAATAATAATAATAATAGTAATAAACTAAACTTTTGCTTAGTTCCCATTGATCTCAGACAAGACATGGCTTTTGTGACAGTTATCACCATGAATCCACGTGCTGCCTGCTGCTTAACATAAATTGTATTTTTCAGTTGCTGAATTAGTCTTTGGTGTACAAATGAGAATAGAAAAAACTATTTTTTTTTGTAGTCTAAAGTTAATTTTCTTTGCTATAATTATTTTGACTTAGTTGACTTTTAGCAATTATTTATGCAGGCATATCTTTCCAACCTAATCAGGTTCAACACATTTTTCTCCAACACTCAACCTTGGATGGCAGGAGAAAAGCTATTATTTTAGATGCTGCTTTATAGGATGACAATAACAAGACTATTGGGAATAATTGCTTAATCTTGTTGTTGGTTTTAAGATATGAACTCTACCACAAGGGGCTGGACGGAGGTGGGAGCAGACATCTGTTTTGTGGGTCCTCGGGCTGGATTTGCCTAATCTTTCTTTCACCACAAGGCCTTGATCTAAGCACGAGGATTTCTGTGTGCATTTTAAGAATGAAAACAGCATAATATTTTCTTCTTTGTCAATTGATTTGAACAAATTGTGCCCAGACCTGAGAGATTTTAGTGTGTCATGACAAAACTCACTGACATTTATGTATGTTTGAAAGGTAGCTAGTTTCAACAATTATAGTCTATTTTTCCAAGGGAGATGAATATGGCATATGGATACATTTTAACATTTTCAAAATATCTGATTCCATAGCTGGATTAATGATGAGATGGACAGCTAATGCCTGCATTTGGGTGATTTTTCTAAAAATAAAATTACACCAGATGTTTATTTAGAAGCCAGGAGAACAGACTGAAAGTAATTCCAGTTTTTGCAACTGGAAATTGGAATTCATCATTTTGGGCACTAAATGATCGGATGCTTTTCTGAGGTTCTTAAATCTATTTCATTTCCATGTTGACAGAGATATTAGACAGCTGTTGGAAAATCTGTCCTTTCTTTCAGTGCTGAAACAAGAAAGCTTTTTATTTAACTGTGAAGGGTCAATAAAGCTCTTTAATGTAGTAATCAGTGTAGAAGTGAACTGTAGAAGAGCATAAGAAAACCTTTCACTTAGATTTTGAATGAAATTTACTTGGCGTTTCCTATATGAGAGCTTACACTTGGGGATTTGTACCAGTTACTGTTGTCCATATTAGTGTTGAGACAACTGGAGGATTGAAGCCATGTAACTTTTTTCTTTGTGGGCACTCACAGTCCTGGGATATACCCTGCATGCCAATCTTGGCCATGCAGACAGATCAGCAGTTTGTTCTCATTCTCCAAGAGTAGGCAGGCACTGGAAACTATGAAGCCTGTTTTTGGTTACAAAAAGTGTCTAATATCAGGATCACAGTGACAGGGGTGCAGCCATACCCACTTAAGCTGTGTGGCACATGCAAAGGGAAGAGACCTCATTGCACAAGCTGCCAGACTGCCAAAGGGGATGTGGCTGCAACCCTACCCTGTGATTCTGGATGCCAGTGCTCTCAGGACTCACCGGCATGTCAGCACAGCTCCTGCTGGGAGGTCTGCATGTACTGCAAGCTCTATGAGCTCAGTGCTGGTCAGCACAGAGTCTTCCTAGTGCCTCTGCTTTCAAGCAGCTCTGGAGTCTGATGCTGTTCACTCTTCCCCACCTTACTGCCACCCACTCTCCCCCACCCCATGAAATTCAGCAGAAGAGGAAAGGAGGAGAGAGAATGAGCAGAGACAGTGCACAGCCCCTGGGCTCTGGCTCCAGCTTGAGATGCAAGAAAACAGAGGCTGAGCATTGCTGCCAGCCTCACATTCCCTTCTTTCCTCTGCTGCTGAATTAAGGGGGTGGAAGGGGAAAAGAGAACAGCAACAGTCTCTGGAGCTACAAGGACTCTGGGCGGACCCTGCATGGACTAGCTGGTGAATTTATAGTGCTTCCAATCCATGCAGAGCAGAAGGAGTACTGATAATGCTGATGAGCTCTGAGATTTCACTGCACAGGCAGCTTATGGCCAAAGGTGGGTGCAGCTCTGCATTGCATCTTCTTTGGATCTGCCATTGGGTTATAGTGCCTATTCCCAGTGGTTGTCCATGAAGTATGGTGAACGATGACTGTAAATGTCCCTGGCTGGTACTGAAACATTTACCTCTCATCCCCTTCTTTCCTCTGCTGCATTTACCTCTCATCCCCTTCTTTCCTCTGCTGCTGAATCCAGGGGGTAGGAGGGGAAAAGAGAACAGCATCAGTCTCTGGAGATACAGGGACTCTGGGGAGACCCTCTGGGCAGACCTTGGGGTTTCCTGATAGGTCATGAGAGGTTCCACAAAGAGATCAGGGGTATGGTTGAGTGGGCCAGGAGGCGGGGTGCCACGATTGTTGTGCTGGGTCACCTGGATCCATGTCCCCTAACAGGATAGTGGTAGGGGTTCCATGGCAGAAGAAGTGATATGAAAGGCTTCTGTGTGACTTTAGGAAGTTTAAAAACAACCGCTCTACTCTCTTTCCACCATCCGTTCTCACAGATCCTTCATTTCCTCAGAGATATGTTTAAGTCAGGGGCAACCAAGGGCTGCCCAGTTAAGTTTGTTCTTCGAAGAACTCAAGAGTCTCGGAGTCTTTCACAGTATAAATTACATTAATAGAGAGTGGCCTCTGAACGCCTCCCTTCTTATTTGCAATAAGGCAACATCATCATAACAAATGCTTATATGGAAGAGCAATATTAGGAAAGTCTATGTGTACTTTTTAACACTTTAAAATACTGTGCTTCCCATGGCATCAGAAATAGAGCAAATAGACAATATCTAAGTGTTGGATACTGAAGGAAGGAAGAGGTGGAGAAAGACCTCAGCCCCTGGTGCTGAAATGCTAGCTAATATTGCTATGCTCAATAATTCATCTCAAAAGGGATTTTCTTTTCTTTTTGCAATTGTAATTCTTGCAGCCACTAGAAGATGAGTGATCAATTCCTTGCGATTCTTATCAGGTTCTCAGGAAGATTCAATAAGAACACTAAAGCATTATCTGATAGCTGGCATCCATGTTAAATTGTTACTTTAAGTAACACTGTAAGTGTTACTTCCCTCATCAGCTCTCCAGCCTTCTTCCAGAACATTTTGATTCTGGGACATGTCCACCATATATGGTAAAATCCTCCCAAATTACCATACACCCTCCAACATTTGTTTGTTTCTGTACCATAAATGCATGTAATTTTAATTGGGCGAGGTACCATTAATATAGGATTTCAAAATAAATTTCTTTTAATACTGTGAAGTTGGATCAGAAAGGATTTCCAAAGTCTTAAAATATATTTTAGCAACACCCTAGGATAAGTTAAGTATGTAGCTAAAATCATGAGTTTGTTCCACAAAAAATTGCATGTACACTGCTATTTACTGAAACCCCTTAGCCAAGATAGATTTTAACACTGTATACTTGTCATCACTGATAGTCTACAGAATATTTGCTGGTATTTCATCCTTTTTTCCCCTAGAAAGGAAATCGCTGTCTGCTCTTGTGCTTCATGTGAACTCTCATTCTTATCTTTTTTTGATTTCTCACTTCCTCAGGCCTTGCTTCTTTGCAAACTTACTAGTTTCTTCACTCTTCTCTCTGCTGCTTTCCTGTTTGATTGCCTGCTTCCTGAACATGTTGCAGGGTTTCCTCCTCAATGGACATTCCACTTCTAATAGTTCTGGTCCCAGTGGCTACTGCTGGATTTTCTTTACACTGAAGAGCCTGCATCCCTACAGATGCACAAAAAGAAGAGGAATTAGTATTGTGCAAGCTGTCAGACTACCAGTAAGAGACTTGCAGACTAGCAATGATTGTAAGTGGACTGTTTACTGTTTCCTGAGGTTGTCAATGTTTAGAACATACATGATGGTCTTTTTTATGTGAATTATTTATTTTAAATACATACATGGTTAACATGAGACATAGCTAAAAGTATATTTGTAGAACACCAAATTCCCATTTGAGATGCATTTTTAAACCTAGAAGGGTTGACCAACATAACAATATGAAAGAGGCCACATATTTCCTCAGTCTCATAATCTATAAGCCAACACCCAGCTATATTTGTTACATTCCCTAGATTTTCTTTGACATGGAAAGCAGTAATTTTATACTGCACAGAAGCCATGTTCAGATAAGGTGCATTCTCTGACAATCTAGTGTTTGTCCTTTTTAACACCTCCAATATTATATGTATACATTATATGTTAAATTATAATATTATATGCTATTCTATTATTGATATATGGATGACTATATATAAAATGTGGTATCATTATAGCTAAAAAACTTTAATTGATGCAGTTCTATTGACAATTGTAAATTCTGGTTTTGAACAGAAGTTACAGGCTTTTTTTTTAATACCTTGTGATGGGATATATGGACCTGAGAATCAATTATCTAAAACAGCATATTAAAAAAAATTAAATACTTACTATTGGTGTAGTGAATGAGCACACCAGTATTCTGACCTGTGTCTAAAAGCTTTGCAAATGTGTCCTACTTACATTTTCAAACAGATTCCCCAATAGCATAAAATATTTGGGTAAAACATTATAATGTGTTATCATTTTAGCTTTTATAACATAATGTGAACTCAGACACATGGTTATATGCTAAACTCTTTCCCACTTGCATGCCTCTTACACTGATTATAGAAGGAATGTGTTATAGACAATAAAATCTGTGGGGAAAAAATTGTCATCCCATTTCAACTACGCCATTAAGCACAAAAACAGTGATGCTGGCCACTGCTTTGTAAAGGAAAAACAAGTTTACGGTTCCTCATTTCCCATGGTAAACAGATTGCTTATTTTAATTTTGAAAATAAAGAGATGGAGGCTATGTGGGTCTGTAAATAAGAGTGTGCATCTCAATTTTCTGCAAATGCTTAAGTGGTTTACATCTGTTTCCTCCCAGTTGTATTTCTCAAACATGAATTTCCATTTTAAAAAGAGTCATAAAATCACTACTGTTTCTCTGTGGATCTATTAGCAATAAAATAGCCTACAGAGGTTTGCACAGCCATGGAAAATGTACAGTGATAATAGGCTGTCCTGCTGTTACATGGCTTATGCAAACTTTACATTTATCACTGCAGAACCGTCTATCCGCAGGGTTGGAGTACAGCAAACAACTGAATAAAAAAGACCAAAAGAAGGAAGATGATACAGAAAGCTCTATATACACATCATTAATCAGACATGATGAATTCTCAAACTTGAAAATGCATTTACTCAAAGCCAACCAAGGGAAAAAAAATGCTGATCACAATCTGAAATGTAAAACTTTACATAAAATTAATCTCCTGCAAACTGGTTTTGCATTTTAAAAAAGCAATAACTTATTTTCATATTTGTCGATTCACTTTCATTGTTTTGCATTTCAACGGAAATAAAGACTTAGACTTTAAGCAATAAACTTTTTAGCTAGCAAATACTGGAGCTTCTCTACTGATAGTACCGAAATGCAAAAGGTAAGAAAGGTAACAGAAATGTGAAATGGCAAAGCATTACAGATAGAACCTCAAGATTGTCCTGCCCAGCCTAACAGTGCTCACAACAGCTAAAAGGAGCTGAGACACAGCAGTATCTTGGCCATCCTTTTTTTTGGCCCTCATCCCAAGAAGTTTGAGAGAGATGGGTAAAAAAGTTCAATAGTAGGGAAAAGCTCCCCAAACAATGATCAGCGTTGGTGCCTCAGGTTGCAAATTAGCATTCTGTGACCACCAACTATGAAACTGCAAGACTTAGATGTTACATGAACTATATCTGTACATTTCCAAGAACTCCACTTTGTCCAGAAACAGGTACCAGATTTGATCTCAGACTTGATGTAGTTCATGCAAAGGAAACCCATGTACATTATACTCTCTTAGGGAGCGTACACATCATTTTTTCCTTGGTTTTTATCTTTAGTCTTATGCAAATATTGGTCAGACTGGAAGTGTGTGGTTCTACCTTGTATCCAGCAATGGCACCATACAAGACTTTGTGGCCAGAAAAGCAGCTGAACTCAGTGCAGGGGTAAGGGTAGGAAGAAGAAAGAGATAAAAACATGGCTCCTAGAAAACTCTGGGGGACCTGTGATTGAAAAAAAACAACCCCACACACATCATGATTAATATTGCTTCCTTCCATTATTTTAACTGCTAGTGTCACAGCATGAAAACCATAAAACATAAAATCCAAACACAAAAAATTAATCGGGTTCCCTAGATGGTAAAAAGGTGAATGAAGAAAAATGATACATCAACAGAAACACAGTGCACATATGAGCTCTGAATGAGCAATGACTTCTTATACACTACCTCGGAATTGAATTCAAATTGCCAGAAGTGTCATTATTAGGGTCAGTATCCTAGCCTTTTTTCCTTATATATGTATCTTCCTTTCCCTACCATGGATCGTCTATGAGTCACAACAGTAGTATTACTGCCTGCTATTCAGCTGTAAATTGGTACTTTCAGAACTACTGGTCAAATGTGTTCCTTGTGTAATTCTAACTTGGTGGAATTATGCTGTGGTTGGATTTGGCCCCACAAAAACATCTGAGTGTTTGTGGATTTCAGCTGAATGTCTGTGCAGGCACAAATTCACCTCCAGGTATGGGGACTTTTAATTTTATGCCGTCTTAGAAGAAAGACACACATCCTAATGAGGACAGAATATTTTACATGGTTTTCAAGACCAGAGAATTGGTTTCAATCAGAGAATGGTGTAGAAGTTGTGGGAGAGCGCAAAAAAAGAATCCCATCCACTCAGACGATATCCCTGACAGTTTCACTTTGTTTGGGGTGTTCTGCAAATGTGCTTCCTCTAACCACGCTGCTGATGGTGCTGCTGGGTAGTGTGATAGCTTGTGTGTTTTTGCTGGACATGCTTAAGTTATATAGTTATTTTAAGATAGATATTTTAGGAGCTAATTAGGCAGGTTCCTAACTTGCAAACACAATAATTCCTATTTTCAACACTATAAAATCTAGTTCTGAGAAGAAACAAGTTCATGAGTATTATATTTTCACTGATCCAGGACTGATGACTCTGTACCTCAGACCAGTGTGAGGCTTTTGCTGTTAGGGAAGTTCTTCATTTCGAGAAAAAGATTAATGTGGCTGGGTTGCTGGGGTTTGTTTGGGGTTGGGGGGGAGAGAGGGGCTGGAGAGCTGGTTTGTTTGTTTTGTTGTTTTTAGGTAGCTGTTTGAAGCTCTTCTAAGGTAAGTATATGAAATCATATAAATTAAACTTACACTGTTCAGGAGATTTCCAACATTTTCAAGGAGCTTCAGGATTTGTTTTCCTGCAAAAGCATTGTCCGATGCAAGAAGAGCAGTTTCCTGTTTAATAATGAGCAGGTATTCAGAGAACCTATGGAGAATATGGATTTGTGTTACTGGCTCTTTCTTTTATGAGGCAGAACATGCAGTATCTTTAGAAAACTGTTTCCTTACGGCTTATTTTGAGTCATAGGGATTCTTTGCTTAGATGATTCTAAATGGACATTTGCTAATGTTAGTTGGTGTCCTGGGGGGTTTAGAAGTGTCAATACAGGAAATTGTACTGAAACCCTACTGTATATATCCTGGAAGATATTTTTGATTTGGTGAAGAGTTTTATAAATGAAAATTCAATATGAGAGAGCTGGTAATTTTAAAAGATTCCCAAGATCTGAGGAAGTCAATAGCAAGTGGAGTTTTTTTGGCTAAGGAAAAGAAATGTGGTAGCATCCGATTTGACAGTGAAATGCCAGTTAATTTACAGGTGCTCTCAAGGTGGGGCATTGGGACTTAATATGTGATATTCTCCCAGCCTGAGCAAATCACAACTAAACCACAGCTTGAGCTATGTACGGTCTTTCAGTTGTGATGTAAAACCAAGGCTTGGGGGCAAAATCTCAGCCCCAGTGGCCATCTCCAGATGTGTTTGGTTCCCCGGGGACAACAAGCAGCAATGCACCTTAGGCCACCACTAGTTGTCCCTGGGGATTGCCTGTGCCACATGTACTGTGGTGTGTGGGGGCCTCCCAGGACTACAGTAGCAGCAATACTGCCGCATGGAGCCTGGCCGACAGTGGAGAGTGGCTCCAGCCAACCAGGCTCCAGCTTTGAGTGGTGCATGCTGCTGCTGCATGCAGCACTCCACTATTTTTTTCCATGGGTTTTTTGACCCTTGGATACCTGAGGTCAAAAAATCCTTCTGCGCTGCTCCCTTTCAGTGCAGAGAACAACTGAACATGTGGTATGTGGCACTGCAGACATGTATGCGGCACCACATACTGCACAGCTGTGCTTGTCTGGACACAGCCAGTGAGGTCAATACGAGTTTTGCCACTGATTTCAATGATCCCAAGATTTCATCCTTGATTATTGTTGAAATCCTATGGCACAGTTGAAAAAGATTGGGAATACTAATTCCTATGTCTATATGCCAACTCAGGTACAAGCTATGATTGTTTTTCTAGCTAAGAATCCCACTGCACATTCAGCTGAATGCAGTGCACAACACATCCCATCTGAAGCTTTAGGGGAGGTTCACTGTGCACTGCTAGAGAAATGACACAATACATTTCAGAAATGGCTGCATTTCACTGGTGGGCATAGTGATTCAGAAGACTGAAGTAATTCTTTGGTGAGGCAGAGAGCCCTCAAACCCTTTGGATGAAAAATTCCATAAAGGCAAAGGCACCATTATTGCCCACTGTGCAAGAGCGAGAAAGGGAGGGAAAGTTCAGCTGAAAACAGTGCCCTTTTTCATGACAATTGTTTTCATACCTATTTGAAAGACTGACTTGAACAGGAAACTAAGGGATGAGGGGCCAAGGCAATCAAAGTCCATCTATGATCTTTTAAAAACACAAACTCCAGAAGACAGTGAATGCTGCATACAGACAACCCTCACTTAACGCTCTTAATTGGTTCCTGAAAAGCCAAGCATTAAGCAAAACAAGTGTCAAGCAAAACTGCAAGTACTTGACTACCCAAGATGGCAACCACAATTGTTTTTAATGACCCAACATGGCAACAATGAGCGTTATAACGAAACTCACTGAGCTCTAAGTGAAATTTCAAATGAGTGTTATAGAGAAAGCCCTTGGGGCAGGTGGCTGGATTAGATGATCTTCCAAGGTCCCTTTCAGCCCTAATTTCTATGAAACAGTGCTAAGTGAAACAGCGTTAAGCAGGGGGTGCCTGCATATGGTGGAACAGCCTATGTGGGAAGAGCCAATTCCCTGAATGAGTCAAGAGCCAAGAGCTGTGGAGCTGTTCAGGTGAGGACAGTTCATTTCAATGAGCTTTTTGTCTGCTGCCCAGCTCTATTGTTTTTTGCCCTGTTGGAGCTAGGTAGTTGACTTGAGCTACTCCCAAGATGGGAGTAAGCCTTTCTGCAGGGCAGTCTGTTCCTGGACCTCGGGTTTGGGGGTTTTTTTTAAACAAAACCATGACAAAGCATCAGCTGCTTCGAGTGCTTATCCTGGGCTTGCTCAGACAGAATGGGTTCTAGCTTTACAGAGCTGGTGCAGAATCCACTAGGGGCTTTGTTTGTCACATGGGCATCTTTTGGGAAGCAGCAGGTGAAATGTCAGCCAGATGGGGCCTTCTTTTTTCCTTCCTTGGCTCACTTATAGTCAGTCAGATACTCAGGGACTAACCATACCCTTCAAATTGTACTGTGAATCACAGGATACGTCTTAAAATCCCAGATACATTAGTCTCACTATTACCTGAGAATCTCAGCTTTGTTTTTTTAAGTTTCTAACCTTTATGGTTGTAGTGGAAAGTTTGAAAAATACAAACCAAAAGTGCATCAAAAGGAGCCTAACTTTTATTATTTGTGGGGCTTGAAACAGACACAGTTTTAGGGATGCATCATAGCAGAAGCTGCAGATTCTTGGCTCCAGTAGCTTCCACTGACTTCCAGGTCATTAGCACTGCTGTAAGCATCTCAGGGCAGGGACCTGTCATTGTAGGCTAATGGTGCTGTATAAATAATATTTGTACTCATTAAACTTTAGTTAACAAAATCTGAAGAGGGAACATGTATGTGTTTGAATGAAACTAGTTATCTGAAAGTTTCTGCCATGCTCTTTGCTCCTGCAGTGAGCAGTATCCGAAGGACACAGCTTGTGTGTTAAAACAAGTGAGGGTATCTATCATTTCTTTCCCAAGAATCTTTCCACTTTTTTTAGTACTCAAATTCCAGAAAGAAAAGGAACAAGTTTAAAAAACAATTAGCGGGCCATGTGGTGTTCTTTCTTGGCTGAAACTGCATATCCTCATCTGCCTGAAAATACTCAGCAGTCTTTCATGAAAAATGTTTTTTGAACTAATGAGGTAGATTTGCATTCCCCTTAGAACAGATTCAGAATTTTTCATCTATGCTGCGCCATGAAAAATGGATGTGTTTTTCACAGAGGTATTTTGAACATAAACCACCGCATCAATGGAAAGACAACCTTCGCAGAAACTTTTTAACTTAGCACATTCCATTTGTTTTCACTGGGGAAGGTCAAAGTTACATGAGGGATGTAAATTTCATGCACAAACCTAGATGCTGATGAGATTTGTTTTTGTAGATAATCTGCAGCAGAGAAATTTTTCATAATGTCACTGCAAAATAAATTAAAATGTTCATCTTCATATGGCTGCTTCCATTGCATTAAAATAAATGTTGCAAGCTCATTTAATTAGTATAGTTAGGAATGTCTCTTCCCTGCTTCACTGACTCTCCAAATCACAAGTTAATTTGTCAAAATCAGACCATTGTTTTTCCTTCATTCTTCATTACTGAAAAGACAGCCCCATTTAAATAAATGTTTATGCTACAAAGAGCAGAGCAGTGAACAACCCCAAATATTTTTATAAGCCAATGCTAGAAAAGTTTAGAGTGCAGAGAGCTATGGTGCTTTTGTGTGTTGTTGTTATTGGATATTTGACTAGCTGGAAAGGTACAGAATTGAGCAGTCTGCTGTAACTGATGATGTAGTACATACCATCTCTCATGCTGGCGGCTACATGCACTTGGAAGCAGTTTTCTTCTATGTTTTCAAAGACAAATGATGACAAAAGATACAATCTCTATAAATTACCCTAATCAAATCATTCTCTTCAAGAACTCTTGGTTAATCAATTAGTCAGCGTTCATGATTCTTATGAATATATCTCCTGAGCCATCCGCAGTGTTGCTTCCCTTCAATGGCAAACACTGAGATGTATTTTATTTTTAAAAGAAAGCCACAGCAAATAGGTTAACAACTTAAACCATCATATGGATTTCTAAATGTGGGTAAAACAGTAATACAGAATAAAAACTTCAGATAGACAGATATTGGTGACAGAGTTGATAACGATAAAGACTAAAGAGAAATTTGTTTACTTGATTGGCTTAAGTATTATATATGCAGAGGTGTTTTTGGAAGGCATCTATCAGTAATGAATAGAAGAGATTATCAGATAATCATTAGAGCCCCATACTAATGTGATGTTACATTGCAGCAGCCAGACACTCGTTCTGTGGAAAATGCTGCAGTACTATTGTGTAGCTTCATTGGAAAGCTGTAAGAAGTATTGGACCATACTTCATATGGCTTTAACAGAAGAAGCCTTGGTCTCACAATCTTCTTTCTAACTTAGAGGAGAGAAATAAAGAAGTGAGGGGACACCTCTAATTTTTCTTATCTTGAGCTTTCTTCCCATTTACCTGTCTTTCCCAATTTGTACAACTTGCTTAGCAAATAGCAAATTGGAGCAATAACAGAGAATTCTTTTCATTAGATTGTTTGACATAGCAATATTTAAAATCTGTTACCACTGCAAATCTGTTGGTTCTGTGTTAAAAAAATCAATTCTATTTTCTTTTTGTCATAAGATCTTGTTTCATTAAACTATATAATTACCAAGAAACTTTAATTGCAGCAGCACTTCATGGATTCACAATAAAAGCATGTTATGCATTAACGGTTCGCATCTTGACTTTCAGAAATTGGAACTCTTGTGAATTACAGAAAATTAACATCTGCAGCTGTTTGTTAGAAAATCTTTCCAAGATTATACAGCACTCTATGCATAGAAGATGAGGAGATCTACAAGTTAAGACAGGTTTGATTAAGGCCAGCCAGGGTCCTGGGTATACTTCCATAAGGGACACCTGCTGCTTCACATTACCTTGTCCCTTCATATTTAAATTAGTGGTAAAAAGGGACATCTATGAGAGTGGAGGGCATACTAGTCCCTTACGTTGGACCATACTTCATATGGTTTTGGCAGCCACGACCATTGGATTCATCTAAGAGAAGTTATCTACTAGAGCTTGAAGCTCTTCTACCAAGCCATCACTTCTTGTCTTTAGGTAACCATGAGTTCTTTCTTTGAGCAAGAGGACTCAGTAGCCTCTGCCTGAGGTTACTGAAGGGCCTTTCCACCCCACTCAGCTGAGGGCCCTGTGTGAGGGGCGAACTATTTGTTATCCAAGCTAAGAGTCCTGAAGACCCAGCTAGAAGACCCAAGTAGAAGGCTCTGTGAGGGAAAGAGAGGACACAGCTCTCTCTTTGGGCAGCGGTGTCATTGAAAGCCACTGAAAAGCTCCTGGAAAAGCTCCTGCTTTGGAGCCTAAGATACTTCTAAGAGCTAGAGGTCAACAGCTAGGGAGAAAGAGACATCCTCCTCGATCATGCTAGAGGAGAAAGAGGGATACCCACTTCTCAGTTCCTCCTTAGTCCTTTGAAGAGAAAGAGCAATGATACGAGTTAAGGAAGAAGTCTGTTAAGAGGACCCCAACAGCTGACTCTGGGAACCCCAAGCTGTCCAAGCTGGGGAGGCATCAGGTTTCCCTCAGCTGTCTGGGCACAGGAGAAAGGGGTCTAAGCATCACAAAAAGCAGCAATGGAGGAAGCTGCCTGGCTGCCTGCAGAGGAGGGTTATAGTGGTGACAAAGTATTTCTTACATTTTCTCTCACTTCTGTGTCACTGTAGTTGCACACATGAACTTTAAAACAAAGGATTAAAAGAAAAAAAAACAGGCAGCTTTATTATTCTGTCATAATTTTACATTTGATAGGGAATATTATAATAAAGCAGATATGAAGGACAGAGTTCACTTAGTGGAAAACTATTACTGTAGCTTGCAATCAACTGTGAGCTACCCGCTTAAAGTACAGGAGCATTTCTATTACCCTTGCTTCTGGGTGTGTATCTAAGTGCTCCAGTACAGTAGGGACAGTTACATGCCCAGAGGTGAAACAGAATTCTGCCCTAAGTCTGCATCTTCAAGGCTTGAATCTCCTTCAGTGTAACTACAAAGTAACCACTGTACTGTACTGAAGCTTGTAGCATTAGACCTGTGTAAAACTTGTCTGAGTGAATGGAGAATTAGGCCTATTATCCTGCATCTGCAAATCAAGTAGTTATTCACAAGCTAAAGTACTGCCAACTCTTACAATTTTAAGGGGCTTTCTCTTGATTCCAGAGCTGCTGAACCATGAGAATCAACTTTAATTTAAAAAGTAAACTAATTCTCATGGTTGCAGAGAAAGAGTTGAAAACATGAAGCAAACTTGTCTTAAAAGCTCAAAAGGAAAAAGACAATTACATATTTCTCAGATTTTAAAAATCTTGTGATTTTTTTAAAGCCAATCTCATGATTTTAAGACCATATTTTTCAATGTTTGAGGGGGGCAAAATTGTAGTCATCCAGACATTTGATCTGTACATAAATATTGAAGGAGTGGTATGGCAAAATTATGCCTTTGCAGGCCAGTTTGAGGCCCCTTTAAAATGCTAGACTCTTTCTATCTCAAGTGTAAGTTAAGTAAGAGCTAAATGTAATGTGGTTTTCCTTAAATGAAGCAAGAAAATCAAGACTAGCATTCTCCTGTCCAACATTCCTAATGTCTACATGTGGTGTTCATACCAAAAATGAGGACAGAGTACACCTTCAAATGAGCCCTTTATTTCTCACATCCATTTTACCCTCTGTAGTACAGAAGCAAACTGAATTAGATAAAATAAACTTCTCACCTTCCTTGTATTTCCCAACTGAGTCCCTATAAATCTACACCCAGAACTCAAACCAGACCTTGTTAAAGCTCCAAAAAATGTGATTAGCCTTTCTTCCTTTTAAAACTTATATCTGGAAATAGATTCTGTTCTGCATCAATGTCCATGGACATGGTATAACAGACATATAAGAAAGGCTGAACAGGATTTTTTACACAGTGGTGTCATAAATAGCTTTGTACAATAAAAGTAGCAGAACAGAACACAGAGCACAACCTCACTATTATGGGAAACCATATTTATTTTTAAGAGCTTAGCCATGGCTCTAGTTCTTTTATCACAGGTATAATACACAGAATAAAAACTCTGAATACGCTGTAGAAGTGATTCAATAACAGATAAGCCTTTCATCAGTGTTATTCCTTAGAACCCTGCCCTTTCCACTGCTTTCTAGGACCAGGGGAGGCCTCAAAGCTGAAGCCCAAAGATGAGGCCAGGATTCAGGAAGACCATCAAAGAGCCAGCATCCTTTTAACATTGGCTGGTCTCTTCCTGCATCCTGATGTGTATAGTGGGTCTGTGACTATGCTGATCTACCAGCCTAACTCACCATGCAGATTCATATCCTGGAAAGAGGATTTCTTCCTTCTCTCATCCGTGACTGCCACAGAAGTCCAATTATTTGAGATTGGCCAAGGGATTAAGATTTGCTCTAAAATGCTCTAGAGCACTTAGACACCTAAGACTGAGAGAGGGATCCACTAAAACCTCAGTTAGCTGCTTGGTGCCTCAAAGTCCATGCGGGTCGACTTAGAAAAAGGGTACTTAGGCACACGAGGGGAAGTTTAGGCAACTAAGGCATTTAAATACCTTTCTCTCAATCTGTCCCTTGGTGCTTAGGTTTTCACTAAAAAATGTAGCTGAGTGCCTATAGCTCTGCAACTACACACGCCCAGAAGGGCCATCAACCTAGCTGATATGAGTGTCTCATGGCCTATCTTCCATCTAAGCCTTTTTGAGATTCAAACTAGAGGCCCATGCACCTAATAGGTGCTCAGTTAGTAAATGTGCACTGCACACCTACCACACCTCATAGTATTCAGCAGTGGATCCAGAAACGGGGCAAGAGGTGTGCAGCCCACCTACTTAGATTATGCCACGCATGTACAGTGAGCTCTGAGCTCACTGCCTGGTCAGTGCAGGTTCCTGCTGGAACTCTGCAAGAGCACTGAGCTCACCAGCTGATCAGGGTGAGGTCTGGCCAGGGCCCCTGCTTTTGCATAGTTTTGGAGCCCAGGGGATGAATGCTGCTGCTATTCACCTTTCCTCTCTCTCCCCCTTCCTGCTGAATTCAGCTGAAGGGGGTGAGCATTGGCAGCAACACTCATCTGCTGTGCTCTGGAGCTGCACAAAAGCAGGGATTCTAGCCAGAGTCCATGCCAAGACCCTACCTGTGACACAGCCAAAGATGGAGTACAACCACGCCACTGCACTCCCAGGGAATCCACCCTAGTAGCATTAAGGTCAGTGCAAAGAACAGCCATTTTCATCCAAAAATCCAGCCAGAGGAATTGGTGCTGATGCTTACCTTTTAGAGGACTTTCTAGGAAGTGTTGGGCTCTAGGCTCTCGTAAGCCTCTATCCTAACTACACTGTCAAGCAATCTCCAGCCCCAGGGAAACCTGAGGCAGGTGCACTCTCCACCCCTCCTGTTTGAGCTGTCACCTGTGCAGGAACGAATTCTAGTCTTATGGGGCCAGGAAACAGCACAAGAGGCATGAGTCTGTATCCCAGTGACAAAGGTGCTTACTTGGTTGGGGGCAAGATCTGGGTTCTGACCATTGCTCCAGGAATTTATGCATTTTGCCCAGAAGAGCCATTGGCTAACTTGCCTACAGAGTGCTGAGAGCAGGAACTACAACCATGAGCTGCAGAAACATACCCTATTTATGCTCTACGCTTCTAATCCCAGGATTCTGGAGTACTTTGTTGCACTGTTTCAATAGGAGGGTGGAGAGTGCTCCTCCACACCAACCTTGCCTACAAACTAGTTCCTAATCATGTTCCTGGGAGGTGCAAAATGTGGCTTAAAACCCCAGTGAACCCATCTTAGGCTGTGCAAGCTATAGAACCTATGGTCCCATTTCCTGGGTAAGTGCTATAACTAGTAGGAAGTATAAAGTGGGCAGTTATATCACTCTCTCTTCCTCCAGACATGCCTTAAAAGAGTGACTTGTTCATCCATATCCAGAGGAATGACTTTGCTTAAGTGCTGTGAGCCCTGCTTTTGCATAAGTGCCTAACTACAGGTCTGAGTTAGATGCCTAAATCAGAGGGGGATGCATGATATCAGAGGATCATAGGAAGGGACCCCAAGTCCAGACCTCTGCTTGAGGCAGGATCATCCCTGAATAAACCATCTCAGCCCAGTGTCTGTTTAACCTGCTCTTAAATTTTTCCAAGGATGGAGATTCCACTTACATCACACATATTTCCCACTGGCTATCCTAGGCATCCCCCTGCTCAGGGTTCTGGCTCAAGGTTGCGAGTCCCAGTCCCAGCCATATAACTCTTACTCTGTAGGGAACTTAGGCATTTAAAGGCAAAGATAGGTGACCAATTATAATAAGATGCTGTTAGACTTACCACAGTTCAGTGGAATCCATGGTAACGGTTTCATCTGTCCATTTCCATCCTACAGTAAATGGATACCACCAATTAAAACTGAGGTAGGTTACTGCAGTTTAGTTTCCTTTACTATTGGATAGGAGTAGATAGATAAACCATGACAACAAATAAGCTGACACACTCACAAACAGGAAGTCCCCTCTTCCATTTAACACAGTATAATTGTTAATTTGTCCAGCTCTTAATTTGGGTTGTGGTTTTCACTTCCTCATCTGGGTTCTATGCTTAAGTCCACTTACAGATCTTCACAGAAGAAATCAGTAGGCTCAGATTTTTAAAAAAATGGTATGAAAGGGTTCAGTTCCTGGGCATAATTTAGCCTGTGTGTAAACAAAACCCTGAGCATAAAAAATGCAACACAACACACTAGCATTTCTAATGGATGTTTTCTAGTATTCATTTTTGAGTATTGCCAAAATCTGGAAAGCAGAGGAAACTGGGCACCTACATGTAAGCTCCTAAATTCACACTTAGGCTTCTAAATAACCATTCTGCTGTTCAAGTATGGTGAGCCCCCGACAGCTTTTACCAAAATCCAATAGAGCTTCATTTCATTAATGTTTGTTAAAGTTATATTTCAGCCCTGCCTAGTAACTCACATACCATAAAAAACAACTAATGGAAAACAGTGTTGGGTTCCTTTGCCTTTAGTGCTTTGCCTCATTTCGTGCTCATTTCCAGGCTACTCCTTGACCATATGCTGTTGGAACAAACTTTAGGCTGGTATGTTTCATACTGGAGAAATACAGATCAGAACAGTTTCTGCAGGAGTTTCTGCTTTGGTTATTAAGAGCTATGCACGAAGGTAATATTGCTTTTTTGGGGTAATATAATGAAGTGTAAAAACAGGGTATGCCCTATAGCAATAATGCCTTCAAGGTTTGTATATCTAGATTTTATGTGGGCTACTGTAAAGTTTTATGAATTTGAATCTGTCGTACTGTGATGGCAAGCCATGCCTCCTGCAATTTTATTTGTTTAACTTCAGACAAAAGCAAACATTCTTTCCACTAAAGTTCCTTTCAGTGCTGTAATAGAGAATAATCTCTTTTCATTTGTGCAAAGCAGCTCTTGCTATTTAATTCTGGCTTGGAGCTAAGGGGCAGGAGACAAGATTGTACATAAGTAAACTGCTTTACCAAGAAAACCTGAGTTAAGCTGCCAGTAATAAATACATTTATTGGTTAGATAGTAAAAAGTACTGAAGAGTTTAAAATAAATTCAGAGTTATTTAAACTTAATTTATGACCAGGAAAATAAACCCTCTTTTATACCATTAATGTTTTTTATCTGGGCCATCAAATGTCACACCCTACTGATTTTGGATGTAAGGTCACTGGAAACAACATATCAGAGGTGTCAGCAACACAAATCAAATGAAATTCCCCTAAAAATAAAAATGTCAGGAGTAAAATAATAGGCAATAGTTATTTCATGGTATGAAAGACTTGTAATATATCAAGAGTTCACCTTTTTCTATCTTTATGATATATCGCTTAGAACATTAAATATACCTCCATTTAATAGATTTAAAATGTAGACAATGTATGTAACAAAAATGAGAGAAAATTTAAATAAAAGTGATTATTTGGGTTCAGGTAAACATTTCAAAATGTTTCCTAATTTATTTCAGATGACTAAGCAATAACCCTGTGAAAAAAAATGAAGCTTAGTATGCCAGCATTTCTAATATATGCTTTCTAGTATCATTCTTATATATTGCTAGAGCCAGGAAAGCAGAAAAAGATTTTTGATGAGAGTTGGGAAGAAGAATAAAAAGAAACAGCTAATCAAGCTTGCTCTAATTCCTCAATTTGGTTTGTATCCTTGTGGCTCAATTTAGCCCCAAACACTTTAATATGCCCTTGTCATTCGTTGTCTCTCCTTTCTTATTGCAACGCAAATGTGTATTTATGATTGTCCATTTATGCTTATTATTAAATTCCTTCCAAAAGACAGGTTACCAGTTTGGCTTTTGTGATCAGGTTTAGTTATAAATATACAAAATGTTAGGGTGATACATACCTGCTGAATCATACTGCACTCCATGTCATAAATATACAAAGACAAATACTCAATTATATGCATGTGTCCTCAAGCTGTAGCAGCACAGAACTGTCCATCAAATGCAGGTATTATGGTGTCTTCATTTCTTCTGCTAAGAAACAGAATCTGTCACCATTTGGATGTGTGTGGGCTGATAACAGGTTATTGTGATAGAATCTTGGCATTTAGCAGTCTGATGCCTGATGACTAAGCCACAGAGTCCCTGGGCTTATAAAGCGTGAACAGACTGACCCTATCCTGGAGCCTCAAGACAGTCTTTTGGGCAGCTTGTCAGTCTTCTGATAGCTGGGACCTAACGTCCAACTCCCTGTCCCCAGGGTCTAATACTGATTACTCAGATTCCTCCATAGTGAGTGCATCTATACATTTGTTAATGCGCTTCTGCTAACACGCATTAAATTTAATACCGCTAATGTGAGGTACAAAAGGGCTAATGTGTGCCCCTAAAGGGCTGCCCTACTGTGCAGTAGCAAAAGCGCATGCTTTTTTAGTGATACTTAATGTGCAGTAGCCTATTTTTACAGCACATTCATATATTAGAACGATTTTTCATGTGACACTTTAATGCACAGTAAAATAGGCTACTGTGCATTAAAACGCACATGTAGACACACCCAGTGTAAACATACCTTTTCCTATAATCCTTCTGGTTTACAGTTTATCTCCTTAGGAATCCTTGGCAGGTACAAGTAAACTGAGACCCAGCAGAGACAACACAGGTCTGCTGCCCCACAATTAATTTTGTGTTCACAAAAAGGCATTCAGTAAATAAAGCACTTTGTCATAGTAAAATTGCAATCACCTTATTAAAATAAGTGATAATTTATAATTTGTACATAGCTTCTCAAATCATTGCAGTTCCCCTCCCACCACCTGCTGTATTTAGAGCCAAAGGGAGCTGGGGTCTTCAGGTAAAGATTCTGGTGGCATAGGAAGGAGAAAGGAAAATGCCAATTCTCACATGGAAGAGTTAAAATCAAAGGTATCCAGGGATGAAAAAAAACCCCAAGACCTGAAACCAGAAGCACTTTTAAAAGCCTCAGAGGTGGACTGAAAAAGGAACTTGGAACACAAGGAGAAGAGAAGGTCCTCCATATGTGTGCCTAACAGGAATGGTGGGGAAAGAACTGGCATACTGGTAGTGACTGGTGAATTGGTAAACTAGTAGTACTGGTGGTGAACTGACTTTAAAAAAACACGGACTTGATTGTGATAGCTTCAGCCAGTCCTCTTATAGGAGGTTTATCTATAAAGCTTTTCTGAGGAGACAACATAACCAAACAATGACCAGTCACAGAAACAAGGCCAGCAGACAAAGATGTAAGGCATTTCTTCTGAGGTTTTAATTTTTTTTTTTCTGGGGGAGGAGGTGAGTAAGGGTTGCTCTTTAATTTGTGAAACCCCTGTGTAAGAAGCTACCTTGTCCATAGATTTTCACTTCACTCTGCAATACGAATGAAGACTTGATTTTCTTTAGTGAATTCCTATGCAGCTCTACATCATTTTACACAGAGGGAACTTTCAGGAGGCAAAAGCACTGACAGGATTAGGAGCTTGCAAGTGCTTTAGGATTTTACTGCTGGCAGCTCTCTTCTGCAAAGCATACAAGTTCTGCAGCTTTCCTCTTGGAAATTTCACTTGGAAAGAAACTTACAGGAAAGTCAAGGTAGTCAAGAATAAATTCACTCTAACATGCTTCCATGTTATTTTTGCAGTCTGAAAAAGAAGCTCACTGTGGACCCATACACTCATCTTCGTGAACTGATTTGTTGAGCCACTGTACTGTCTGTCCTCTCTTAAGTCCTTCATCTAGGTAACGATACTAGCGAGCTCTTACATGTTCTGCTGACAGGATGGTTTTCTGTGCTACAGAAAATTTTGACAAATATTATTTGATTTGGAATTGTTGCCATGTGCTTTTCGCTTACCAAGTATGTGGACTGGGAGGAAAGGGGAAGTCAGCAAGCATGGATCAGGGCTTGAAGCATAATCATTTCTCTCACTTCTTATCGTAGATGGCTCCAAAACCAGTTCGGTTCAGGTTCCTGTACAAGGTTCATCATGAGGATGCCTGAGCTCCTCTGCGACATCAATGCTGATTAAATTTCTATTTTCCTCCTGGTTAAGACTCAAGCAAAATGACATGATGTAACTCCTTTCAAGACGTTTCCTTTGAATTTCATATTGGCACAAGGGCACACAGAATTTCCTCCAAATCAGCATCTCTGTCAGGCGAGATGACTTGGATTTCATCATGGTGACTCATCCTAATTTGGATCGTTAGGGTTTATCTTAAGCTCCCCAAAGTCCACCTTAAAATGAGATATTCTTGAAACATTTTTTGTCATATAGGCCAACCAAGGATTAAGATATTGACTTTGATGAATTGTGTGCATCATCCTTTCCATTCCCTATAGTACTGTAAAATATAGTCCTAGATTCCAAAAACGGTGAAATATGTCTAATGAACATGACTTTATTCTTCTACATGTTCAGATATCTCAGTTGTTTCTTATTATGATGGACTTCCTCATTATAGATTCAAAATTTATCTCGCTCCTGTACTAACCTGCTGTGATCTCATCAGAAATATTGAATCATGAAACTGAGGGTATAGACAATGTACTTAGGTTAAATAATGATCTCATGTAATTTTAAGCTTTGTACTTCAATATTCTTTCTTTTTTTGTCTATTTTTTGTCATTTTGTCTTTCACAGCTAGATATGAGTAGACATAGAGGTATCCTTCTTTTATAATAAATATATTTAAATTTAGGAAGGATCTCTAAGCCAATTCTGTTTTGAGGTTTTCTCTTCACTTGGCACAGGACATAAGTTTATCAGTGCTGAGGGATGAAGTGTCCCTGAATAATACCATAACTGCAGCATGGTATTATTCTGGACTGTTATAGGTAGGCATGGCTGTGGCTTTTTTTGAAAAGATACATCAACCTTGACCTGCAGAAACCAATCTTGGACTCATTGTGTTGTCTGTATAACACACACCCTGTGTCTTTCACTGTGGAATGTAAGCTGAGACTACTAAACTTACTTCACTTGGTAATTCTCTCAGCAATCTGATCAGAATGATTTATGGTCACTCTGGTCAAGGCTGGATTTAATTCAGGGTCACACAATGCAAGATAAAAGGTCACTTTGCTGGCCAACCTCTATTTATCTCAGGATTTCTGTTATTAAAGGAATTAATCTGATATTGTTTCCATAACCAAGACATTAATTATTTATATTTTTTATACAAATTACTTAAAGCAAAGATTAGGATTAAACCTTAAACTGCCAGCATGGTATACAGGGATTTAATTCTACAGTGTGGCCTCATGAAGATCAATACAGCTAAATCCCTCTGAACCTATTTGAAAACATAGGGTGACTTATGCTCTGAAATTCTGGGGTTACCGTACTATACATGATCAGACTACTTGCACACAATAGTACATTTTCTCTATAAGCACAAAGTGCAAAAACAAATCCAGTTTTGCAGAATCTTCTCAGCTCATGTGAAACATTTATTGAAGTGTCTGGTTTCAGAAATGATTAGACCTTTGTAGCTCATTTTGAGGTTCAGAGTGACAGATATTTAAAACAGAATATAATGATACAGCAATTTTATTCATTCTCCCTAAGTTTGAGGGGCGCTTTGTCTGCCTTGAGGCACTGAATTTCACTCAGAAGTAATTTCTAATATTGTTTCATCCTATTACTTGTAAATTCAATATAATTAGAGGCATATTCAGTTCATTACCAATTTGAACTTTTGCCCAGCTTTTTTTCAGTCTGATGCTTTTTCAAAACACTTTATTAAAAACTTGTTTTACTGTCACATGTTTTAAAAGAAAATCTCTCACAACTAATCATTTATTAAGATAAAACAAACATGCAATGTAGGAAAACGACAATGTAACATCACTTGAAACAGATGGAAAGAAAAATATTTGCTTGGTTGCACATGAATATTTTGAGCTTAAACTTGAAAAATGTATCGGCTCTATTTTCATCTCAGGAGTGATAAATACAATATTAGATTGAAAAACAATTATTCTTTTGCTTTTGGGTGTACAGTACAATATTACCTAGACTCATTTATTGTTTCAAATAATGTGTTCTGAATTTTGATGTGTTTTTATTCTCATAAAGGTCTATTAAAAGAGACAAAGAAAATCTGAGCAACATGTGAAAACTAATTCACTATAATTTAATATTTTATCATTTTCTTTCTTTCAGCTACCTCCTAGAACAGCTGTCAAGCTCATTTATTGGAAAGCTAGGAATTTCATTTTTAATGAGAGACAATGGGATAGGGTATACGTTTAGGACTGCATATATCCACAGCATAACTGCTTTGGATGTCAAAGGGAGTTTTCACAGAGATCAGCAATACAATATGGTGTATATATAATAAATGAAACGCTAGCTATTATTTATTCATTTCATTCTTGTTACATTCAGCATCATTCAGTGCAGTGTATGTGATTGTCTATATGACCATGATTATTATGGCCATTTACCTCCCTTCCTTTTTTTTTCCCCCTCCCTCTGTCTTATCTCCTTGCCTTACCTTTCCCACCCCCTCCCCGCTCCTCCACACCTCTTTCCCTCAAATAACTGACAATTCATACCTCTCTTCTACCAGAGGCTTTACTCCTACCATCTCTCCTCCTGTTATACAAGCAGCAATTAAATAACTAATACTGGCAAGTGAACTATCACAAGATTTTATTAACATCCCAATATGTGGGGAGGAGGGGGGGTTCATCCCTCTGAGACACTTAGTTGCAGCCTGTTTGCAGACTCAGGAAGGCACCACTGCCTGAGCTTCACTCAGTCCATATTTTTCTAGGTAAATCTCACAGCCCTAATGGCTACAGACTTACTGGTGTGTTTATAAGTGGAAACTGAGACCAAGTAGAAGCTGAATATGTCGGGCAGGCCACATACATGCATCACATGGTCTAGGACTATCTTCTGGGTGAGCTGTTTGAAATACATATTTTATCCTTGCCCTGAAACAAAAAATGTGATTCTTATGGGTTTAAGAAATGCAGGATTAGACCACAATTCTGACTCGCCTCAGTGGCATATAGTGACAGAGATATTTTATTTTCCAACTTGTGGCATGCTATGAAGAAATAATAGTGGCATACAAGCACCAGGACTAGGGATTGTTTTCAAAACTCATTATATGACTTGGGTGCACAAGTCTCATTGATTTTTATTAGGATTTTTGATCTTAAGTTACCTGTGGGTTTTTGAAAGTCCCACCCTTTATCCTTTGTAGGCTGCTACTACTAGAGAATGACAGGATATGTTTGAACAGGTCTGTGGCATTCCATACACTGAAGATCAAAGTACATGATCACCATGTGAGAGGACAGATGAATAAATGTAGCACAATTTTATTTGATGACCTATATTAAATAGGAGGATGATCTCAATAAAATTCTCAGTGGGCGTGGATCTACATCACAAGTGGTGGGAAGAGGAACATTGTTTGCACACTCAGCAAACCAAATGAAGACTGAATGGACCGGCTGACTGAATTCTCTGACCTCAAAAAATTGTCCCTCCAGATTAGCACTGAGGCACATTGACTGGTCAGTGAGGTTGGCTATTTGTTTTAGAGTCACGGTGGGCCTTGGACTATCAGAAAATTACAAGCCTTCCTCAGTGCTTAGAGGGAAGTCACTAAATGTATAACACCTACATTCTTGAGACAAATGATGATACAACAAGAATGGGTGTACAAGTCAAAGGTGAATAACTAGAGTGCCAAATGAGGACACCAAGCACAGAACCCTACTAGCATCCACAACCCATTCAGAGTCCACAGCTACCAGCTGACAGGGCTCCCAGCTTCAGGGGAGACCTTGCTATATGTGCAATTAAAGTGATTTTAGTAATATATAGATTGTCCAGAAAATCAACTCAGAAATGGCCTCCCTTCTTCTGTGCTACTTTAAAACTTCCCCTAAAGGTAGCCTCTTCTCCCTGCTGCCCAAACAGTCTATCCTAAAGAGGGATAGTTTAGTTCAGTAGCCTGGGACTTAAGTGACCTGGGTTCTAATCTGATGAAAAAACTGGCTTATGGGACGCACCCAGAGAGTGGTGGTGGATGGGTCAGTTTCTCCCTGGAGGGATGTGGACAGTGGTGTCCCCCAAGGTTCTGTCCTTGGACCAGTACTGTTTAATATCTTCATCAGTGATTTGGATAAAGGTGTTGAAAGCACCTTGTCCAAATTTGCAGATGACACTAAACTATGGGGCATAGTAAACACACTGGAGGGCTGGGAGTGAATTCAGGCAGATTTGGACAGACTGGGGAAGTGAGCAGATCAGAACAGGATGCAATTCAATAAGGATAAATGCAAGGTGTTGCATCTGGGAAGAAAGAACCTCCAACACACCTATAGACTGGGAGGTACCATTCTGAGCACCACAACAACAGAAAGAGATCTCGGAGTCCTGGTTGATGCAAAAATTAACATGAGTCACCAGTGTGATGAGGTAATAAGCAAGGCTAACCGCACTCTTTCTTGCATCAGCAGGAGTATCACACGCTGGTCTAGGAAACTGATAATTCCCCTGTGTGGCAGGCCAGTAGGGGGTGCTCCTGCATTAAGCCACCCATCTCACTGCACCTGACCACCTTCCAGGCTCCAAGTGCCTTCCTGGGGGCGCCTCACGTCTGGCCAACCCCCTTCCTGGAGCACACCCCCTAGCTTGGGGGTTCCACTGCCATCACCCAGGGCTGGGCTTGATTCTGGCTCTGCACCCCCTGGGAAACACAGGCCTAGTAGTCCTCAAGGGTACTTGATTCACTTCAAGAACTTGGGATGCTTCCCTCAGTCAGAAGCACAAGTAGCGGTCTCCCTTAGTCAGCCAAACCAAAGGGACCCCAAGGCATAATCTAGACCCACTCCCAATAAGTCTCCCACACTAGGTACAAAGGAGAACTTTATTGGTTACAAGGGGTAGGGTTGGAATAGGGTACATGATAGAGCAATATCAGAGAAATCCCATAGAGCAAACTGGCATGGCTGGGTAGCCTTTGATCACGCATCTGAGTTACTGCAAGCTATATATCTAGTTAGATCTCAGGTAGCTTACTCACAAGTATCATCCAAAGGCAGGTGGAGATTCCCTCTGGAGGCAGGCAGTTCCTTGATCATGAGTTTTGAGAGAGAGAGCAAGTTTCAGATGGTTCAGCTCTTCTCTCTCTCTGAGTCTTCCTCATGGCTACTGCCCCCAGTCCTGGGCAGTCCTTAACTTATATAGCCCTTATCACCTCATTTACCTGGTCCAATGGAGGCCAGCGCCTGTTGGCTGTCAGCCAACCAATTTGAAATGCATCACTAGTTGCTGGGCAGACTGAGAGTCTCTAGCTCCCCAGGGAGCAAGCCCCTCACCCAGGTACGTGATGTCAGTCATGTAGGCAGAGGGAGCAGATTTTCCCCCTCCCTCAGGCACGTATCCAGCTCAGGTTACCTAAAGAGATATGGTAAGGTGTGTATCCTCTGCTGAGCCAAATTGTCACAGAGCAGAGTTTTTGGGGAGAAACAGAGGTGACCTTCTGCTACACCCTCTGTGTGGCATTGGTGAGGCCGTAGATGGAGTACTGCATTCAGTTTTGGGCACTGCACTTCAAGAAGGATGTGGATAACCTTGAAAGGGTTCAGAAGAGGGCTACTTGTATGGTTGAGGGCCCACAGGTAAGACCCTCCGAAGACAGACTGAGGGATCTGAATCTCTTCAGCCTCCTCAAGAGAAGGCTGAGAGGCAATCTTGTGGCTGCCTACAAACTCATCGGGGGCGGGAGCAGGGAATAGGGGACACACTGTTTACCAGGGCGCACCTCAGGGTTACCAGGAATAATGGCCACAAGCTAAAGGAGAACAGATTTAGATTGGACATAAGGAAGAAATTCTTTACGGTAAGGGTTTCCAAAATATGGAATGGGCTTCCAAGGGAGGTGCTGCTTTCCCTGGAGGTGTTCAAGAGGAGATTAGACAGGCATCTGGCTGGGATTACCTAGCCCCAGTGCTCTTTCCTGCCTGGGAGCAGGGGGTCAGACCCAATGATCTACCAGGTCCCTTCCAACTCTAGAAATCTATGAATCTTAACTGTGCCATTGTCATTGGTAGATCACTTGACTGTGGTATGCCTCCATTTCTTAATCTTTAAAATGCAGATATATTAATTATATCCTTCTTAAAGTAATTGGAAATTTGCAGGTGAAAAGTGCTGAGTAAGAAAAAGAAATTATTGATGTGTCTCTACACCTGCGCATGGTTACTGTACATTAAAGCTCACTAATTGTGAGTAAATTGGCTACCTGCAAAGGCAAGTAGCAAATTTACTTCTGATTACTAACTGTGCAGTAGCACTCATGTAGGCACTTGACCAGAAGCAAATCTGCAGCGCTGGGAGTTCCCTGCTGGTGGGGGCTGGGGAGCCTGTTGCCCACCTAGATCTGTGATCATGGAGCTGAGCAGAGAACAAGCTCTCCAGTCTGTTCCCCACCCAGTCCACCATTGCAGAATTGAGCAGGGAACAAGGTTTCCAACCCCCGTACCACAATTGTGGAGTGGGGGCTGGGAGTTATCCCAGTCAAGGGTAGGTCCCAGCCCCATGCCCCAGTTGGGTAATCGAGGCACAGAGCTTGGATAGAGCTGCAGGGGTAAGGTAGTGAGTAGTGAGTCCCTGGCTGCCCTGTCCCCTACAGATCTTTCCAAGTCCCCTGCCCCAATCAGGAAGCTGGGGCTAGGAGCTCTCTGCTGCTGGGGCAGGGGGGGTGGTACAGGGAATACAGAGTGTGTCAGGGGGGAAAATGACGGCAGGGACAGAGTGGAGCGCTGCTGGCCTCCCCCCTCCCCCCCAGCCCTGCTCCTTGGAGGCGGTGGTGGTACGGGGTGGCGGCAGCGCGGCACTGGCCTTGCCCCCTCCCTCCATCCCTGCTGTCCCCAGCAGCAGCAGCAGCAGCAGCAGCCACCTCTGGGAAGTGTTTTGGGGAAGACTCCTGCACAGGTGTGTATGTGTTCCCCCCCGGCTCGGCTCTTTGAACTGCAGGGTCCCTATCCTCCCCACTCTCAGAACTGCACCCCACCATCCCATGCAAACCCTGCTTGTTATACTACTGTCTGCTTAAAAATAGAAAAATTGTCTGCACAATAGCCCAGGCATCTGAGTGAAATGTCATGGCCCACTGCCCAGAGGAGTGCCAGCTGTCCCTGGAAGGAAAAATATTTTAGAGGATTTTGAGACTCATGAGGAATTGGGATTATGCTGGTGAGGGTAGGGGCTGGCCTGAAGGTATTGTAAAGGCTTTCTGTGAGGTGGTCACTGTCTTTTGGATGTTCTCAGGCTTTGGAGGAGTCCAGGTCCCCAGCAGTCAAGGTTAGTAGGATCAGCAAGAAGGCTAATCTCTGAAATTACTGGCAGTTTTCTCTGAAGGACCAAGTGGTAGTCAGATGAGAGCATAAGAAACTTTACTCGTCTTTTTCTCCCGTCTTCAAATTTATGGTCAGTTTTTCTTGTATAATTCTTTTCTTCTATATAATACATCTTTATGTTGTTTTGTTGCCTTACTGATTGCCTCTGGTAGAGTGGTCTCCTCATGAGTGATATACCCGAGTAATCCATTCTACACAAAGGAGGACCTACGTTTCTTTCACAGTCCCAAGGGAATCCACCTAGAGCTGGAAGAAAATCTCTTACTATAGCTTTGAGGCCTAGTATAAGGACAGTGGAGCTGAGGCTTGTGGGGTTAAGGAATTATCCCAGGGTAAACCTTGGCCTGTTCCTTGGGACAAGCTGCAGGACAGCAAGGAGAAACTCAGGGCTCTGGGGATTCCCCATGGATGGAATTGTGACATGAGTACCCAAGTCTGCGTGGTGTCTTTGTTGAGATCCATTTTGATGTTGCAGAGGTGCTATGCACCTAAGCCCATAAAGAAATACAATCCAATTGGCATGTTCAGAGTATGCCTAGCTAGCATCAGTAACACTGAATTCAGTGAAAAAGCTGCTGCTGTTGATACCCTGTTTCTGTGCAATATCCTGTGGCTGCAACATTTGCTCTGTGGTATGGGCACACTTCAGCCAAAGGGGCTTAATTCCCACACCTATCACAGGAGGGGTGTGCTTGTGCTCCCTGGTGCTTAGGGATGTAAATATCATTTAAAAAATATTTGTTTAACCTCTTCTAATTATATCGGTTAAATGATTAACTGATAACATAGCAGTTGGGACACAGCCGCTTGGGGCCCTTTGACTAGGGGGAGAGGGAAAGGAGACAAGCCCAACCAGACAACACAGCCCAGTGAATCCCTGCCCTGGAAGGGAGCACCTGTGATTGAGCAGCTAACTGCTTAACTGATAAGCCATTAGGCTGCTGCTGTTAGGCTAAGGTACTAGTCCCCCTCATCCCTCCCCTCCCCTTTGCTCCTCCCTGCCTTGCTACTTTCTGATTCCTGCTGAGGCACTGGGTGGCTTCCCTCCCCTGCCAGACTGTGCTGGCCCAGAACTAAAGGATAACTGGTAAGCTCACTGGTTACTAGTGCTAGGATACACCACTGCTATCATATAGACAGGCCTGTAGATTGTTCAAGACCAAACTGGGTCAGGCCAATTGCTCTTAGTTGTGCAGCAAATGCCAGAGATTTCATGAAGTTCACTATAAATTTCATTATCATTACACATCTTATATGGAAGACAGTCATGAAGGATGGAAGGAGAATATAAAACCTTAAGATGGGTGAACAGAGAGGGAGATAAAGATAAAGATAGCATGCTATCCAGAAACCCTTCTAAAAAGGAAAGCATGCTATCAATAGTGGAACAATATATTAAAGGGAGTGATGCTATAATCAATAGGTGGGCTGTAAAGAGTAATCTTTACAAATTGCTCTGAAAAAATCCTTATGGTCAAACACTGCCAGCTTTATTTTCTTTTTGGAGTTTGAGAATTTATAGCCTTTCTCTTCAATAATCAAGAGAATATCAGAATCTTTACTAAACCAACTATTAAGGTCGACAACAAGCTTTTTCCAACGGGAGTGTAGGCCATCAAGAAGTTACTCATTTAGGACTCAGTATTTCTAAATACTTCTAGCACACAGCTACTGAAGAGACGAATTACAAGGGTTGTATCAGCAACCAATGTTGCCCTGTGCTGGGATGGCTATTGTATATATCTACTATCTTAACTACCTTTGGCTTAGAAAGGAAAAAAAGGCTAAGTTACTTTAAACATCTGAATCAACCGATGAAAAAAGATCAGTTTTATTTTGCCAGGTGGGGAGAAAACAATACTTCACTATTTCCAAGCATTTATTAAATTTTATCCAAAGAATTAAAGAACGTTAAAAAATAAACTTATAGATCATTATTAATAATCCTGAAAAATGTTACCATAAGCCTTTCCCTTTATCACCATTGCCTCTTCCTTCATCACATTTCCCACCATTTGCTTTCTTTCCAATCCTGTTTAAATGATGGACTGTCTCTAAGGGCATAGTCTGCTCTTGGTGCTTTTGCCATTACATATACAAGAACAGTTGCTGACTATATTGGATCCTTGGTCATGTGAGGGACTTACTGGCTTATGGAATAAATAAAGTACTATGGGACTTTTTGCCTTTTGGGCACATACTTAAATATGGCTCAGGTCTGTCTGACTGAGTGCTATTACAAGCTGAAGATTGGGTCCTATAAACTGATGGTCTCAGCGCTAGAGATTGTGTATGTGTGTATGTGTGTGTGTTCATAGGTAGATTTCCCTAGAACTGGACTAACTGGCATTGTCACTAGCATTCTCTGTGGAGAAGCTAAAGAATTACTGGTAGCCTCCTTAGTTAATTCTTAATGGGGCTTGAGAACTGGGGATTGAGGGGTCAGAATGGGAAAGGTCAGGATTCACTACATATGGATCACACAAATCTGTCAGTCAGCTCCATTTCTATCAAGCCACTCACTGCAGTTTTTCTTGGAAGTCCAGGATGCTAACATAGCCTTGCCCCCCATGTGGGTTAGGCTACATGGGGGGGCAAGGAGAAAGGGATTTGGTGGTAGGGGTCTGCTACAGACCCCCACACCAAGGGGAAGAAATAGATGCGGGGCTCCTGAGGCAACTCTTGGAGACCATAAAAGCTAAAGAGGCGGTAGTCATGGGGGACCTAAACTACCCGGACATCTGCTGGGAGATGCAGACAGCAAGGTCCCATCGCTCATGCAGGTTTCTAACCTGTGTACAGGACCTCCACCTGATACAGGAGGTGCATGGTCCCACTAGGGGGAATGCCATACTGGATCTGGTATTGGCAACAGGGGATGACATGATAGGGGACCTCTAGATCGGTAGCCATTTGGGAGACAGTGATCACCTAATAATAGAATTCAACATAAGACGTCGAGTGGGTAAGGTAACTAGTAGGGTGAGAGCGCTAGACTTTCGGAAAGCTGATCTCAATGCACTCAGGCAATTAGTCAAGGACGCACTGTAGAGTAGGAGTTTTGAAGGGATGGGAGCCCAAGAAGGGTGGCTGTGCCTTAAGGAAACGATCCTCGGGCACAAAGCAAGACGATCCCCGAGCGAGGCAAAAGAGGGAAAGGGGCCAGAAGGCTTCCCTGGCTGACCAGAGAAATCCAGGGCAGCCTAAGGGCCAAAAGGGGAGCACATAAAAAGTGGAAACAAGGTGAGATCACTAAAGATGAATATACCTCCTCTGCTCGTGCTTGTAGGGAGGCAGTTAGATAGGCCAAAGCTACCATGGAGCTGAGGATGGCAACCCAAGTAAAAGACAACAAGAAATTGTTTTTTAGATATATTGGGAGTAAAAGGAAGGCCCAGGGAGGAATAGGACCGCTGCTAAATGGGCAGAAACAATTGGTGACAGACAGGGGGGACAAGGCTGAACTCCTCAACGAGTTCTTTGCCTCAGTGTTCCTAAGTGAGGGGCACAACAAGTCTCTCACTGAGGTCGTAGAGAGGCAGCAGCAAGGCGCCAGACTTCCATACGTAGATCCTGAGATGGTGCAGAGTCACTTGGAAGAACTGGATGCCTTTAAGTCGGCAGGCCCGGATGAGCTCCATGCAAGGGTGCTGAAGGCACTGGCTGACATCATTGCAGAGCCACTGGCGGGAATATTCGAACGCTCGTGGCGCACGGGCCAAGTCCCGGAGGACTGGAAAAGGGCCAACGTGGTCCCCATTTTCAAAAAGGGGAGGAAGGAGGACCCGGGCAACTATAGGCCAGTCAGTCTCACCTCCATCCTTGGTAAAGTCTTTGAAAAAATTATCAAGCCTCACATTTGTGAGAGCCCGGCAGGGCAAATTATGCTGAGGGGAAACCAGCATGGGTTTGTGGTGGGCAGATCGTGCCTGACCAATCTAGTCTCTTTCTATGACCAGGTTACGAAACGCCTGGACACAGGAGGAGGGGTGGATGTCGTATACTTAGACTTCAGGAAGGCCTTCGATACGGTATCCCACCCCATACTGGTGAACAAGTTAAGAGGCTGTGATGTGGATGACTACACAGTCCGGTGGGTGGCGAATTGGCTAGAGGGTCGCACCCAGACAGTTGTGGTGGATGGGTCGGTTTCGACCTGGAAGGGTGTGGGCAGTGGGGTCCCGCAGGGCTCGGTCCTTGGACTGATGCTCTTTAATGTCTTCATCAGTGACTTGGACGAGGGAGTGAAATGTACTCTGTCCAAGTTTGCAGATGACACAAAGCTATGGGGAGAAGTGGACACGCCGGAGGGCAGGGAACAGCTGCAGGCAGACCTGGATAGGTTGGACAAGTGGGCAGAAAACAACAGGATGCAGTTCAACAAGGAGAAATGCAAAGTGCTGCACCTAGGGAGGAAAAATGTCCAGCAAACCTACAGCCTAGGGAATGACCTGCTGGGTGACACAGAGGTGGAAAGGGATCTTGGAGTCCTAGTGGACTCCAAGATGAACATGAGTCGGCAATGTGATGAAGCCATCAGAAAAGCCAATGGCACTTTATCGTGCATCAGCAGATGCATGACGAATAGGTCCAAGGAGGTGACACTTCCCCTCTATAGGGCGCTGGTCAGACCGCAGTTGGAGTACTGCGTGCAATTCTGGGCACCACACTTCAAGAAGGATGGGGATAACCTGGAGAGGGTCCAGAGAAGGGCAACTCGTATGGTCAAGGGCCTGCAGACCAAGCCCTACGAGGAGGAGTCTAGAGAAACTGGACCTTTTCAGCCTCCGCAAGAGAAGGTTGAGAGGCGACCTTGTGGCTGCCTTTAAGTTCATCACGGGGGCACAGAAGGGAATTGGTGAGTATTTATTCACCAAGGCGCCCCCGGGGGTTACAAGAAACAATGGCCACAAGCTAGCAGACAGCAGATTTAGATTGGACATTAGGAAGAACTTCTTCACAGTTCGAGTGGCCAAGGTCTGGAATGGGCTCCCAAGGGAGGTGGTGCTCTCCCCTACCCTGGGGGTCTTCAAGAGGAGGTTAGATAAGCATCTAGCTGGGGTCATCTAGACCCAGCACTCTTTCCTGCTTATGCAGGAGGTCGGACTCGATGATCTATTGAGGTCCCTTCCGACCCTAACATCTATGAATCTATGAATCTATGAATCCAAGAAACCAGTCCAGTCCTTTTCTCCCATTCAGTTTTACTGCTTTTTAAGGTTAAGACCACTGCTCCTGCAAAAACATCTGGCCCCTCTGTATGGACTGTCCAATTGTGATCTGGTAGTCAAATTCCCTGGAGAAAGTATTTGTTTGGGCCCACTGGCTGAAGGACATGGTAGGGCAGGAAAGGATACAAAGAACAGTGTCTGCACTCTGCCTGGCTGTCTTCAGTTCATAGATGCTTTCACTGGGATCACTGGAAGCTATCACAGGCTAAAGTCCCCAGGGCAGGAGATGTACCAGGGCACATAGACAGGTATGTTAAGGCAATAAGGGACAGTGGTGACTGCCTGGGAAAGCACCCTTTGATGATACTCAGCAGGCACACAGTTGCTTGGGCACCTTTGCCAGCTAACACAGAGTAGAGCAACTTGTAGGCTGCACTGTGACTGTGGACTGGGCAGGGAGCTAGCTGTCTCCTCCCTTTTGCACCTCTCTTCTCTGCTTTAGATAAACTTGATGAGGCAGAGAATCAAGTCCTGACTTTTCTTAGCATATGGCCCTTCCTTTCAGCCTCACTACAATCCCGCTATTTTGTAGTGATTGTATTGTACCATGTCCCTAAGTTTTCATAATGTGTCTGCCACCAGGGTATCACTATGTTAGATCTAAGTAGACCTGAGGTTTTTCATCACTCCTTTCCTGTAAATTGAGGTTTTAGCAATGTAATCACCTGTTCAGTAGGAATAGGTTGAATGCCAACAGCTCTATTCAAAATCACAACCAAAACAATATTAAGTAATAATGGTTTTTGATTTCAATTGACCTGAGTCAGATACACTCTATGACCCAGAAGTACAAAGTTCTGTATTTTATTTGCAAGCTCCTAAGGTATCCACAAATAAAAGATGACAATGTAACAAAACCTTTCCACTCTACATTAAAAAACACCTCTAGCAAAATTTTTCCTGGGAATGGTTTAGGCCAGTTCATCACAAACCTTTCTTTCAAATGTAAGAGCTGATATCCATGTGAAGGTAAATACTTGCTGCTCACATACTAAATTTAGACTCTCTTCAGAACCTAAATTATACCAGAGGAAAATGCTTTACAATGGCCTTTACTTAATTTGACATATCCCTCTTCAAATACTTCCACTACAAAATCCTTTTGTGTTCTTTTAAGTAGGACAGCTTCTTTCCTTTGTGTGATTTAAGTGTGGTACAAAGAATCAGGAGCTACCCATTTAAAATACACACACACACACACACAAGGAAAGATAAGAGAAAACAGGTCTTTAAACAACCAAACTGCTTAACTCTGCAAAAAAAAAAAAAAGAATAGAAGAACAGCACTGAGAGTTGAGTAACCTTTCTCTGCTCCTCCTCAGACTGGAAGGATTTATATCATCTTCTAAGCTCTGGGTCTACTACTCAGTACAGAGTTGCCATTTTTATAGAGGCACTTAAATATCTTAAAAGGGTAGATCTTATAACTCAGCTGATCTCCAGCGTGATTTCATCCTGTCACCATAGGACAACCCATATGGATCTCGCTGCTTCACATTTTTGTGAAAGCTCTTTCGGCCAAGCAAGAGGATATTTAGAACTCTGGTGCCTGGATAGTTGCATTTCCTCTCAGGTTTGGGGATATTCATGTAGGAAAACAGAATCATAAAAATTTAGGTTGGAAGGGACCTCAAGAGGCCATCTAGTCCAACCCCTTGCTCAAAGCAGGACCATCCTCTACCACAGTGGTTTGCAACCTTTTTATGGTGAAGATCACTTTTTGTAAGTAAAGGGCACCCTAGGATGTACCACCCCCACCCCACCCCGCCCTGCTCTGCCCACCAGCCCTATTCCCCAGCCCCCAGGACAAGCTGCCTGGGCTCTGACCCCACTTACCCAGCCTGGCCCCAGTGGCAGGGGGTTTGGCTCAGCCCAGCCACGTGCGTCCTGTTGCTCTCGATCGTGGAGCCTCTGATAGACTGAATCAACTGTCAGAGGCTCCATGATCGACTGGTTGGTGACCACTGCTCCACTAGATCATCCCAGCTAAGGCTTTGTCTAGCTGGGTCTTAAAAACCTCCAAGGATGGAGAGTCCGCAACCTCTCTGGGTAACCTGTTCCAGTGTTTTACTACCCTCCTAATGAGAGTTTTTCCTAATATCTAACCTAAACTTCCCTTGCTGCAACTTGAGATCATTGCTCCTTGTTCTGTCATCTGCCACCATTGAGAACTGTCTAGCTCCATCCTCTTTGCAACTCCCCTTCAGGTAGTTGAAGGCTGTTATTACAACCCTCTCAGTCTTCTCTTCTCCAGACTAAATAAGACCAGTTCCCTCAGCTTCTCCTCTGAAGTCATGTGCCCCAGCCCCCTAACCATTTTCATTGCCCTCTGCTGGACTATCTCCAATATGTCCAGTTTTTCTTTCAATAACTGCATGTTTCAATTGTTCATTCTCTACCTTGTTATAATTCCGAGTTAGTGCCATCAGTACTAGCTGCTATATAAAGCATGCTGATGTTATAAACAACAGATTATGGCATTGAAAGAATAAGAAACAAACTTCTTAGACCACATGCAAATGTTCTTGGTAATGAAGATAGAAACAACTCCAGAAAAATGTGAGTCATGGGCTGAAATATTATTAAACAGAATATGTTTTAAACATTTCCAGAATGAGTTTATTGGTGTTTAATTCCTTGACTATGTGTACTGCACATCTGTTCAATTTAGTGACTAAAATAGTCTTTTATTAGTGTTTTTCTGGTAAGGACTGGAGCAATTAACATAACTGAGAGTGATTCAAGCCATGTCTATGCAGCCTCCCTGCTGAGTCCACAACCACTGCCAAGAAACAAGTCCCACCATCTCCCAATTTATGTGGGATTAGGCAGAATATATGGCTTACAGTGGTTCTGAGCACATGTCTCCAGTGTTACTCTCAGGATGTCCTATGACAGATCCTTGTGAGTTGGCTTCTCTGCATAATCATTGAGCTTGGATGTGTATGGAGTGGGAGTCAGTGAAAGGGGCTTGTTTCTTGGCAGCAGCCTCAAGCTTGTCAGGGAAGCAGTATAGATTATCTTGTGTCCCACATACCAATAGAAGCATTAACTTTATTTCCAAATACATCATTATACTGTGCCCTCAGTTCTACCTGTTCAGTCCAATTGATTGGTGCCTTCTGGTGATAGGAGCTGGGACATATTTATAAGCCAATCTCCATCACAACTGGGAGGGAAGGACAGAATACCAGTATTTTTTCCAAATAGAGCACTGATTTGAAGTCACCCATACATATCTTTTATAATATTGAGACTTAGTTAAAATTCAGAAGAGGATTTGAACACATGGTGGAGGACAAGACAGAGGAAGCTGAGGAGTTATGGATTTACAGAGACCTACTGAACAAGAGATATGGAAGGCAAATCACTAAGCAAGGAGAATGACTTGTGGAAGAATGGCCACAAAGAAAGAGAAGAGGAAAGCCCAGCTAGTGAAGGAGAAATGAATTGAGGAACAATATTGATGCACTAACAAATGAGGAGGAGGAGGAGGTAAAAGGTGTGTTTCAAAGAGAATGGCACCCACAAGAAGAGGAGGAAATGAGAGCCCTTGGATGAGTAAAAACAGCACACAAGTGACTCCAGGAGAAAACAGAGGACAGTGAGGACAACATGAACTTCAGGGAAAACCTGAAGTTTACTCTAACACTGAGAAGCAAGGGGGGTAAGAGTGCTCAGAAACCCCCTTGGCTCAGCAAGGGCATTCAGGAATGCCTGAGGACTAAAAGGGTAGCATACAACCAGTGGAAGGGAGGGGCTATCACCAAGGAAGAGTTCTCCTCCTTGGCCCGGGAGTGTAGGAGGGCTATTAGGAAGGCCAAGGTAGAGATGGAACTCAGGCTAGTGTCCAGTATTAAGGACAACAAAAAGTCCTTTTTCAAGTATATTGGGAGCAAGAAGAGGGCACCAGGCAATGTAGGGCCCCTGCAAGACTCAAATGGCTCAAAGGGCTATGCCAGATGAGAAAGCCAATATTTTTAACAGTTTCTTTGCCTCTGTTTTCCTGAATAAGGACCGGGACATCCCTCCTACCAGAGGTAGGGACAAGCTCGGAGATAGCTCTGTCAGGCCTTGGGTCAGCGCAGATGTAGTTCGGGATCTTCTGGAAGGGCTGGACATTTTTAAATCTGCAGGTCCAGATGCCCTCCATCCAAGGGTGTTGAGAGAGCTGGCAGGGGTCATCGCCGAGCCCTTGGCCTGGCTGTATGAGCATTCATGGTCATCTGGTCAGGTGCCAGGGGATTGGAAACTAGCTAATGTGGTCCCCATTTTTAAGAAAGGGAGGGAGGAGGACCCAAGTAACTATAGGCCCATAAGACTCACCTGGGTCCTCAGGAAGATCTTGGAGAAAATCATCTGTGGGGGGCCAGCAGGGGAGATCATGCCCAGGGGCAACCAGCATGGGTTCATCAAAGGCCTGCCTGACCAGCCTGATTGCCTTTTACGACCAGGTCACTAAATCCTTGGATGATGGTGTCGGTGTGGACATAGTCTTTCTAGACTTTAAGAAGGCCTTTGACACTGTCTCTCACCCCATCCTCATCAATAAATTAAGTGACTGTGGCATTGATGCCTGCACAGTTGGATGGGTAAAAAACTGGCTGATGGGGTGCACCCAGAGAGTAGTGGTGGATGGGTTGTACTCAACCTGGTGAGATGTGAGCAGTGAGGTCCCCCAGGGCTCAGTCCTCGGGCCTGCACTGTTTAACATCTTCATCAGCGACTTGGACGAGGGGGTTGAAAGCACATTGTCCAAGTTTGCTGATGACACTAAGATCTGGGGCGAGGTGGGCACACTTGAAGGGAGAGAGAGGCTGCAACTAGATTTAGACAGACTACAAAAGTGGGCAGATGAGCATAGGATGGGGTTCAACATAGACAAATGCAGGGTGCTGCACCTTCGGAGAAGGAATCCACAGCATACATACAGGCTGGGGAGTTCCCCTCTTAAAAGCACAGAGGTGGAAAGGGATCTTGGAGTTATTATTGACTCCAAGATGAACATGAGCCGTCAATGCCAGACCGCAGCCAGCAATGCCAGCCATACCTTGTCATGCATCCAAAGATGCATCTCAAGCCAGTCCAGAGAGGTGATACTCCCCCTCTATGCGACTTTGGTCAGGCCGCAGTTGGAGTACTGCATCCAGTACTGGGCACCGCACTTTAAAAAGGATGTGGCCAGCCTGGAGAGGGTTTAGAGGAGGGCCACCTGTTTGGTGAGAGGGCAGGGCCCATGAGGAGAGACTGAGGGACCTGAACCCATTCAGCCTCAGCAAGAGGAGACTGAGGAGGACCTAGTGGCTACCTACAAACTCATCAGGGGAAATCATCAGCAAATAGGTAGAGCCCTATTCTCCCCAGCACCACCTGGGGTGACGAGGAACAATGGTAATAAGCTAATGGAGAATAAGTTTAGGTTAGAGATCAGGAGGCAATATTGTACAGTCAGGGTGGCCAGAATCTGGAACCAACTTCCTAGGGAAGTGGTCCTCGCCCCTACCTTGGGTAAATTCAAAAAGAGGTTAGATGATCACCTGTCTGGGGTCTTGTGAACCCAGCATTCATTCCTGCCTGTGGCAGGGAGTTAGGCTAGATGATCTGTTCAGGTCCCTCCTGACCCTAGCTACTATGAAACTACTATAAGAGGCATAACTATACGACTCAGGAGTCCTTGTTAAGAATCAGACAGAAGGCTGCCTGTCAGGAGCAAGGACACAACATGGGGAATATAAACCTGAGGCTGAGCAGGGAAACTTTCTCTTGTCTTTTATATCAGGACAAATAATGCTGTCAGATTCACAATGGTACAAATTGAGGATGGCTACAAGCTAAAAAAGATACCCAGAGAAGTCCTTAGAGGAGGAAGGTGAAGATATGACAATATCATGAAGATCAGCAAGTGGCTCAAGGTAAGTTGAGAGGGAGGAGGGAGATTCATAAAAAAGTACGATGGGTAGAATTCACCTGAATACCTGGAGTACGGGCCTTCTGGAATCAACATTGGGCATGAATGCTCAGAAGAGCTGTAAACGAAGAAACAAGGCGGGAAGAAACTCATGTAATCTCCATCTTTGGTTTAGTACACAGGAAGAAGAAAGCCAGATACCCAAGGAAATGACAACGGATAAAGGAACAACAAGGTAAGAAGATGGGCAGCAGAGAGAAAAGAAAGTTCAATTATTGACTTAATAATCAGGTGGGTAATTAGAGTCAGGAATTATCTCATTATGGGAGGCATTAGAGTGGGGAACAAATACTACTATTAATGGTAGAGTCCAATTTTTCCTGGATATAAAAGTTGACAGTTTTCTATCAAATAGTAAGTGAACCAACAAGAGGCGATGACATTTGAGCAATTGGCTTTGGTAAATAATGAGGACCTTATAGATCATCTGGTCATAGATAATAACCAGGGATTGAATGATCTCAACTTTATCTTGAGTATAAGGATAAACAGAAACAGGTCTGTAACTAAGTTCCTTATTTCAAAAGGACAGACTTTTGATAAGTTAAGGAACCTACTCTGTGAAGTCCATCTAGAATGGAGAACTTAGTCTTGAATGTGGAGTAAGCCTGAATTCTCTTTAAGTAAGAGGTACCAAACAACCTGAATTCTGCATCCCAAGCAAATAGGGAAGAGTTTCAGACTTAATTATCTAAACAACCATATAAGAAGGGAAAGTAGAAGCAACCAGAAAGCTCACAAGGAATAGAGAAGGGATTGATCAGCAAAGAAAGCTGTCTTAGAGATCAGAAAATGTAGGATAAGGTGAAAAATGCCAATAGTAAAGCTGAATTAGACCGTTCAGAGGAAATGAAATAGTAAACGGTTCTTAAATAAAATAAGAACAAGAAAAGAACTGGGGTTACTAGATAGTGAGGATGGGGTTGGTATTAAAGATGACTGGGGAGGGGGCGGGGAGGGGGAGGGGTCAAAAACTTTCCTTCCATTCTCAGTACAGAGGATAGTGTGAATTAAAACATGGGGCAAAGACAGGATTACTATGGGAAAGATAGTATGAAAATAAAGATGAAGACATCCAGGTGGAATAAAACTCAAAGAGCTGGATACACTCAAATTGGGGAAACTGGATAATCTTCATCCCAAAATACTGAGACAACTGGGACACAAAATTATACATCCAATAGCACTAATTCTTAATGAGTCTGTCAGGTTGGGGTTGGTACCATATGCCTGGAGAATAGCAAATATACTGTAATACTTACAGTTAAGAAGAGGAAGTGATGCAAGGAACTACAGACTTGTTAGTCTGCTCTCATTAATATGCAAAGTTATGGAACAAATTTTGAAGGAAAGCCTAATTAGAGCTGGCTTGTCATATGGTACTGAAACTATTTCCAGCTGCTAATTTACATTAAAAAAAAAGCACATCAAATATTTTTCTAATATAATGTTTCCATGTATGCAGTTGTTGTAATTGTCACAGTGGTGTTGATCGTGAGTGGGAGAGCAGGTATTCATTAGCTGTTGCTTCACACTATGACACGGCTTAGAAACCCTTGGTGTAAGCTGCTATGTACAGGTTTCACCGTGACAGGAAAAAATGGAATTCACTGTTAAGGGCCCCCCTCCCAAATGATCTAAAACAGATTTCTGTCCACCAGGGTTCATGACACCATCTGGCTAAATATAAATGCTTTGTGTATCACTGAACAGATAGGATTCCCATCTTCTTAGTAGATTGCTGTATGTGTTTGCTAGTTCTGTGTGTTCTTTGTTGGTGTAAGAAAAGTGAAGCATCAGAACTTAAAACTTCTAATTTATCAGCTTTGAAACGTATAATTTTGTAGAATAAGAAACATTTTGGAAGGTCTTTCATTTGTGGTTAGAAAGTGGCGTTTTGTAAACTGCCTTGGCCTTTGGAATGCTGGGCATGGGGCTGACAGAGATGGAATGTCAAGCAAAACACAGGAGAGAGGTCAACATTTTTTTTTGAATTTTTGAAAATGAATTATGCTAATTTCAAATTAATGTAATGCTTATGAAAAGTTAGCAATTGAACTGGGTCTCCACTGAACAAATATAGTAATGAAAGTGACAGAACTGCAGCACCGACTTTCTTACATCTGAAATTGTACCTTGAATGTAAATAAGAAGAACTATCCCATGTGAGTGAGTGGTAGTTATTTCTTGTACTTTTTTGGCAATAGGTAAAACTTCTATTTTTTCCTTACTGGTACAGTGCCTAATAGGGCTGTGTGAAGCTTCAGTCCCTGATTCGTTTTGGTGGAGATTCGGCCTGTTTCGGTGGCTGAATCTCTGAATCTGAATCATAGTTTCATAGTTGGTAGGGTCGGAAGGGACCTGAGCAGATCATCAAGTCTGACCCAAATCAGAGGACCCTATAATCTCTCCAAATTGAATCAGAACCCTCCAAATGAATTTGTAGAGATTTGGAAAGATTTGGATATTTGGACATAGATACAGCTTTAAATGTTTTTTCTACATACCTCTAGGTAGCAGGTGGCTCATGAATGCTGTGATGCTGGGGCACCTGGAGCGTCCTACAGGAGCATGGGGACTCTGCAGCATGCTCGGCAACAGACCCAGAAGTGCACCAGAAGCACTTCTGGTCCACTCCAGGTCTGCCAGGGACCGCATGGGGGGCCTCCCCGCACTCCCCTGGCTTGGTGACTAGTGCCTCCTGGGTCTGACGGGGCACCTGGAGTCCCCCTGAGGCTGATCACCAAGTCGGAGGAGCATCTGGGGTTCCCCTGTGGCCGATTGCTGAGCCAGGGAGTGTGGGGGCAAGGGCCTGTGCGCTCCCTGGTGAACCTGGAAGTAGACTGGAAGCATGGCCCCCCCCATGCTCCTGTGGGACGCTCCATGCACCCCAGCATCGCAGCATTCACAAGTTGCGCTGGTACCTTGAGGTATGTAGAAAAAACATGGGCAACTGGTGCTACCTTAGTCACAGGGGGCACATGGCCCCCCTGTGACCACTCCCTCAGACCAGGGGGAGGCCCCCCATGGCCAATCTCACTGCCCGGGGGAGGGGGGCTCCCCTGCAGCCAATCTTGCTGCCTGGGGGGACTTCCGCAGATGATCCTGCAACAGCTGATCGCTGCAGCCAATCACTGCAGCCGCTTCTGGGAGTGGTTGCGGCTGCTTCTGGGAGCAGCTGTGGCAATCAGCCAATGCTTGCGGTGGGGGGCACCGGCGCTCCTGCCTGCCCCCCACGCATTGCCTAAGTGGTGAGCGTGGCCAGTCAGGGGGTGCACCGGTGCTCTCAGGGGGTGCATGTGCACCCGTTACGCATCACCACTGAAGCTGTGTCTATTTCCGAATCACTGATTCTCCAATTGGCATCGAATCTTCATATTTGGATTTGGCCGAATTGAATCAGGGACAGTGATCCAAATGAACAAATTGAATCACTGTCCCCGATTCGGGCCGAATCCAAATAGAATAGGGCCTGCTTCATGCACCCTTAGTGCTGAACACAATAAGGTCCTGGTCCAAAACTTCTAGGTGGTATTTCAATAAACATAAAAGGAATAACTGTTTAGTTTTAGGCGTTAGCTGCCACTGGTGTCAAGGGTACCCAAATTACTGTGTACTGTGACAATGATCTTTTTCTTCCAGCAACTAGACTGAGACAAACAACATGTTAAACATTATAGCCTACTGAACAGTGCTTACATGAAGGGGAGCTCTGGCTACTGATGACTGCGTCATATTTGTGACAGGAATCATCTAGTGAGATTATTTGTATTCCTGTACCAATCCTCCGCTCTATCCAGTTGCAGATCCCAGCTACACCTTACTGTCCTTGGTTTTATTTATTTTTTCACTCAGATGCCCCTCCTAGGACAATAAATGGCTACCCAACACCACTTCAACTCAAATCGAACAAAGACTTCAAGCCTGTACTTTGTTGTAGCCAGTAATTTTAAAGTTATAAAACTTTCTAAAAAATGTACCCTAGAGTGGATACATGCACCAACTGTGTGGGAAAATAGTTTGTGTGGCTCTACACCTGCAGGTTATTTTTTGTATGTATATCAGGTAAATGATGAATTACCCTGTCAGTCAGTGCTTTCCATTTCAAGAAGATAAAAACTGTGCCTGAATAAAAGTTACTTATTTTTAGTTGTCACTTATCCATGTGTGGATGTGTGACAACTTACTCATATGAGGCAGCCCCTATGGCTTGCATGAGGGGTTCAGAGGCTGCCACATCATAGCTGCTGGGTAAGATACTGGGCTTTTGTGGAAAACCTGAGTAAAAGGGCTTTGGGTAAGATCAGTGAATGGGGTGGGCAGGACAGACCCCCTTTTTATCTCCAGCACCTAGAAGCAGATGCAAGGCAGCTGTACTACAGCCACTAGTATAGCTCAAGATGTAGTATGAGTCCCAGACCATAGTTCATTGAGCTTGTGGTTAGTGGATCTAGACAGACAATGAACTAACACAGCAGGCTGTGAACTGTGTGGAATGATTTGGCAGAAACAAAACACAGTAAGCAAGAGTCATATTTCTAACCAGAAAGCAAAACAGCTTAAAATAAGAACAGTTGGGTAACTGCCCCAGCCTGGGGTTCGGCCCCTCCTAGGATCCCACATGTGGAGCTCTGACATCTCACAGGCATTCTCTCTTCTGCCTCCCACCCTGAACACCTGTGCAAATGGGAAGCTTCTGGCTCCTGTTTTAAAACAGGAGCCAAGTAGTGCCCCAGCTCTTTGTCACACCACTATCCCTCAAACCATCCCACTGGCATGCGCCTGAATGCCCTCCTCCATGAACCCTAGGCAGAGCTGTTGTGGTGTTCTCAATTGCACTCCACTCAGAGTGGCAGCATTTTTACTTTCCATCCTCACTTGTGTAGTAGAAATGCAGGGGTCATGCTTTTATTAGTCATGAAGGGTTGGTCCCCAGATATAATGTTACAAGCAGGTTATTGATCACAATATGGTCAAGTTGACTCCCTTCAAACCAACATGCATAATATTTATTTATAGTAAATGATCTCCTATAAAGAAGGACTTGGAACTTGAAGGAAACCTGTTCAACTCTTACTTTATTTCTACTGTACTGCCTAATAGATGTTCTGTCAAGTTATACATTTCTTGCTGTGACAAATTATTCTTCTTCTCATGACAGGACCTCCAGCTGAGTCCGCTGTGCTCAATTAGGAGAAAATGCATATTTTAATCCGCCCCATGGTGCAGTAACATTTCACTCTGTGGCCTTGGCAAAGCAACCATTTAACTATTTCTGTAGAGGTTTCATTTGCAGCACATTATTTTAATGTCAGAAGCATTTCCCTTCATTCTAGTTTAGCTGGCAGTAGTCCCCTAGGCATCAGAATGTGGACAATTAAAGCCCACTCCATCATGTTGGGAACCAATGATTTTCTTCCCTCGATACAGTTCATCACCACATGCCAGCTGCTCTTATCATCACAACAACCTTTCCTTCTCCAAGAGACTGCAGTATCCTGTTCAGCTGCTGCTACTAGTCCACCATTTGTTTGCTGGCTAGGGGTGTCAGCCCAAAGGGTTTCTACCTTCATTCCTATCATGATGTGTTAGTGCTCTGTTAGCTGAAATAATGGAGCTCCCATGATTACTACAAAGCCTGGATCTGCTATTATATTGGGCAATGGGTTGATATCACACCTGTAGCAAGATATCTGCATTAGTGGGAAAATCCTACTTTTTTCAATTAACTATCAGAACTTCTAGAAGATGTCTTGTAGCTGTGTAGTAGCATTTGAAAGCTACATACACTTGATGGGAGTCACTGAGAGCCAAAAACCCTGGAACCCCAAAATGTAATTTTTACAGAACTGTGCTTCTCACTGGCTGTGTACACGTGAGATGCTGACTGCATAGTTGCTACTGCGCAGTCATTTAGTACTTGCATACACTAGGCTAGGGGCAGAAGTTACACATAAACCTCTTTAAGTGATCGGCAGAGATCCTGGTTGTCTCTGATTTTCAGTTAAAACGTAACTCCAAATCCACATTTTTCCATGATTTAAATGAAACACCACTAATGGATATATGTATAATGGTGTTTCGTTTTAATCATGGAAAAATGTGCATTGGGGGTTACGTTTTATTAACTGAAAATTGGGGAATTTTTTAAATCGGAGAAAACCAGGATCCCTGTCGATCAGAAACTGGTTTAAACCTGTAACAGAACAGAAGCTCAGTGCACATAAACCAGTTTCAAAATGGATGAAACTGGTTTAAGATAAACCTGGCTGAATATAGTATCACCTTAACTGATTTGGGTCAAGCTAGTTTATGAAACTTCTGTCACAGCTCTCTTCCTGGTTCAAGTTAAGTAACGGTCCCCTAGCATACTTTCTAGCTCTAGGCTGGGCTGTGCTGTCTGCTCCAGGAGAGAAAGGGGGGGGGCATGCTCTAGCACCCTCCACCTTCTGGCCTGAGCCACTTTAGGCATGTGACTCCAATTCCCGAATCAAAGGTAAATGTCTGTCCAGTTGTTTTTCACTTTAGTCTCTGCAGCTTGGTCTAACCTGCGAAGACTGAATCAATTCAGCCTCAGGCTTTTTGACTGTCTGTACTTAGACTAAATGACTGAGCAGTAACTGGAGTTACTGCACAGTAGCATCCTCGATTGACTTCTTGGTGACACTGACTGTGCAGTAGCTTGTTACTACTGCGCAGTAGTGTTGCATCATGCTTTGTGCCATGCAATGCTACTGCGCAGCAGTAACAAGCTCCTGTGCAGTCAGCATCTCGTGTAGACATGGCCACAATATACAATGGAACTGATTGCAATTAAAGTATAACTTAAAAAAATCTGATGAGAAAACAATTATCAAACAGAAAAATAAACTAGAATTCTCCTGTCACTGCAATCCTGCAAGCTCAAAGGACTCTGGGCTGAAGAGAATTTATTCCTTGACTGGGATCTTAGCTAACATCAGTACTTCAAGAAATCTGAAGCGCAGCTTCTAAAATTTGGCAGTCTTGCTTTTCAACATTTTATAAAGACTGCACACTGTTTTGTTTGTATGTACAGTCAAATCTTTATTATTCAAAACCTTCCTTTGCTCAAAACAAGCGTATGTCCCCTGACATTCAATGGACTGAAAGTCTCATTAATTATTCGAACCCATGTTTATCTGAATTAATTCAATGTCCTCCATTCAGTTTGGATAACAAAAGATTGGCTGCATTTCTTTTCCTCTTATGGGAAGTGTGCTCTGGTATTACTTACGCTATTTAAAATTGATCTCACCTTTTAATCAGCACAAGCACAACAAAGATAAAATTGGGGGGAAAAGGTTTTGTGAACCAGTTTAAGTGGCAGAAAAAATGTATGAGTCTGTTCGGGTTTTTTTTGGGGGGTGGGGGGGGGAGGTTCAGAACTTTAAGAAACAAATCAAAACACAAATTGGTATCTGTGAAAGGCACTTGCATCTGGACTGGGAGACTTCTCCGTGGTCAGTAGGTCTTAAGCCTGCCTTGGAGCAAGCACTTAGTCCTAAACTTCTCAGCTGAGATTGGCAAAGGTTTTCAGAAGTGACTGATTTTGAGGGCCCAACTTGAGAATTTAAATCAAGCCCCATTTTCAAGGTGGCAGGGGAAGGACACCCTCAGGTCACTCATGTAATGTGAACTGGACTCTCCAAATCACCAGTCACTTTTAAAAATGGAGGTAACTGCCATCAACTGTGATAGCAATTTTTGTGGCTTAGATACAAAGGCATAACAAACATGGTTTGTACACTGGGCAAACCTTGCAGGAGAGTGGGTGTGGGGGAAGGAGGAAGGCGCTGCTGAGGGCCCAAGTGGCAGAGGTTCCAAGAGCTGGAGAAGGACGGGGTGGCACAGCAGTCTTACCAAAGTCAGGGATTCAAAAACAGTCCCCAGCTGCTACTGCCGTTGCCATCACAACTGCAACATGGTCTACCTGCCCCAGCTGTCGTTTCTACCTCAGCAGTGCAGTGTCTGTGCACCCAACAGCTGCTGCAAAAGCTATGTCATAGGGTTGCTTCTCCTGGTTGAGTGGGGACTCTACCAGGGTGCGGGCACAATTCTGTTGTCCTACTAAGTTGGCACCTGGGGCTGGTGCCCTGCTCACCCACCCCTAGTTGCATTACTGAGTAGATATACCTATACTACTGGGAAATGCAAGTTGAGACAAACGACTCATTCCAGATACAGCTTTTCATACAGTCATTACTTTTGTTCCCTGCTGACATGGGCTGGATCTGAACCAGTGTCTTCAAAGGTTAAAGCTCCATATCTCATTAGCAAATTACATTTGTTCCAAGAAACATTTATTTTGTAAACATAAAGCCTTTCATTTATAATTGAAGTGTGCATTTGAGTAACCAGCTCCTCTTGCTATTTTTATGTAATTTGCCAAGGTTACTTACTTTTTTCACTCATTTATATGAGAAAGAGCAGGACCTTTACACACCCACAATTGAGATATACCTTTTAGACAAAGGTGTGTGTGCGTGTGTGGAGTTTCTTTCTTATTATTCAGCCAGCTCACTCTCTCTCTTACAGTTAGGTACCCTCAAACTTTTAATAGTTGTGGCTTACTTCTTAAAAGAGATTGGCAGAGAGGTATTTAATGAGGGTATAAAGCAACTCTTTTTCCCATTTGTATTTAGCACAGGCCTCTTCTCCTCTCCTTCAGTATCATATAACATCCCTGTGGCAACTGCAGCAATTATTTATATGCAGAAAGAACACTGGAATGGTATTTAATGTATTTATGGCTTCTTTCACTGAAATTTAGCAGCTGGAAATGAGGAGAAACAGTATCATGTGACCATCCAGCTCTCTCTAGAAAGGGCTTTGAAAAGAACAGTTAGGAAATCAATGACATATTTAGGACAAATGGCATTCTCTTTCCAATGAGTGACCTGCTAGGTCTAAATGACATAATACCCTTGGCTTTTTTACAAACACAAGCTGAATTAATTTGCAGAAGCCATGCTGGGCTTTGGGATATGTGCAGAGGAAGAGGAGAGGTTTGGGTGGGATCTGTAACATTTTCCACCTCCACCCAGTGGAAACAGAAGAAAGAGAATGTAATATAGAGACTCTATGCTCTGAGGAACCGCTAAAAGGGGTCACAGAGCAGATAGCATCTGGAATGTCTGTGCTAGTTTGGCTGCAGCAAGACAACACTGCAAGGGAGCCAGGTCAGATCATACAAACAGACACAGGGGCCGCATCCAGACGAGTGCGGCCGTGCGGTATGTGGCACCGCAGACCTGGCTGTGGCACCACACACTGCACATTCAGGCATTCCCCATGTTGTTATCCTGGGGTCAAAAAACCCACATGGAAAAGCAGCAGGACTGTGCACATGGCAGCAGTGCGCACTTCCCAAAACCAGAGCCGACTGGTCAGAACCACACTCCAGCTGCCAGCCAGGTTCCCAGCTGCAGGAGTGCCACATCTGTAGCTTCCCTGGCTCCCAGGACCCTAGGTAAGGCTGTTGGGGCAACACAATTGCTGGTCCAAGCCTCTCCTAGCCCACCGGGGGTAACCAACTGCGTGCCAGAGCACGCAGGTCCGCAGGGAACCAAACATCCATGCTCCTCTGGATGTCTCCAGGATGTCCATCTAGATACATGTCCTGGCACAGATTTTGACATTTTTGAGCCAGCCTCTAATTTGTTCCCTATCAAAGCTGAATTTACTGGGAATTCTTCAAGAGAAACATTCTGAAAATTTCTGGATTTTATGTGGGCTTAGGATCTCAGTATCTATGGAGGGGTTTGGCTCTATATTTCCAGATACTTTAGGAATTCAAGCTGCCAATTAAAACTCACTCTATAGACTCACCACCTCCCAAAACAGTGATGACTTACCAGTATTTTCTTGGTGATAGTTGCATGCGACAGAAGAGATGGGAAGTGTAACAAGATGTAACCTAAATATTGGTTTGAACAAAGCTTTGTCATTTGATGTCATCTGGACAAGCTGCTATCTTGCATTAAAAAAATTCATGGATCATGGAAGAAGCAATGTTGTCAAACAGAGACTGAATATGAAAACTAGCCAATACTGGACTTCATTTTCCTAGGTTACAATTAGATGTTATATTTGTCTTGGGATAAACCATTTTATTCCAGGGCAAAGTGCAGTCATTCAGATGTCCAAGTCTGCTGTCCCGGGACAAACACTGAAAAGGTTTACGGGGTAAGAAATGCTAACAATTTGTTCTGGAACATCAGAAAGTGAGTCTGCACAGCTATTGTAGAATTGCATCAATAAAGGTGACAATGCATTCAGCCGCTCACTAAATCCCGATTAGAAATGTGCTGTGTGTACAAGCCAATCTCAGCACATTTCTGTTCTGTGACAAACACAGGCATAACTTGTCTGGTGCCTAGGAACAGATGCAATGATTGTTCCTAACCCTAGAGACTTAAACAAATAGAAGCAACAATAAAAACATCTAGAGCTTTCACAACACGTACTTCACCACTGGTACTCTTGTCTCCCTCAAGTGAGGAAACTGTGACACAAGAAGTGGTGCCATGGGCAAAGTCAGTCAGGAAATCAGTAGCAGATCTGAAAATTAGCCCAGCTTTCTATAATATACTCTTACACTAGCTCCATCTCAGAAAAAGTCAGGACAACTCAATGGCTAGTTATGAATATGCTCTTTGATGTACACTGTGGGCTGCAATTACTATTCTGAGGTGTTTACAATGAAGCTGAGATGGGAGACAATTAAAAAAAAAAAGGAAGCCTGATATTGGACATCTCAGTAAGCCGATGCCCACTAGATATGTAAATGCAAACCAGGTCAGATCAGCGCTTGTCCTTGAAGAAGGACATTTAGCATACCTAGTAACACAACTAATTTTTAAAATTAATTAATTCCCTTAAGGTATTGTGAGTGATGGATTAGAGACCTTAAATGGTGAAGCAGTCTGTAACGTGGAGCTTTTTAGATGAAGGCGTTGAAAGAATACGATTTTGTGGTGTCATTTGGCCAAACGACTTTGTTGAACTTGCAAATGAGCTAATTTATTGTTTGGCAGAAGGAAAGTCTCATTTGAGAGACACTTTCAGTCAACCACTGCAAAAGGAGGAGAGTTGAGCTACAGACTGCAGCAGATTCACTGCTGGTTGAAAACAGATCTTGTGAATACAGGATGAAAAGACAAAACAGTGTCATACAAGAAGGGTGGCAAAGCACGTGGTAACATTTTTAAATGAGTTCTTGACTCAAAGAAATGTGTAGGTAAGCAGAGTGGCAAAGGATATGAAGATTTCATATTTCAATAGAAAAAACAAAGTTACTTCATAAGTGTGTTCTTAGTAAATCTGTTAGTTGTAGATTCTGAGTCATCTCTATCTTAGTATGCAATGCATTACACCACGTAATGAGATTTGAGTTTCAACTGTATTAGAGTTTTCTACACATCAAATATTTAATAAGAATTAGTATTCAGCCATGTACCCTTGTCCCTTCCACAATAATATTAACTGCAACAGACACAAGATATTAGTTTTCAAAGAGTATTTCTGAAGGGTAAGTAGAAAAGTTCTACATATATTTCCAAGAAACTTGTCCTATTCCTTTTTCAAGCCCACAGTGATTAAGACAAAGACAGACAGATAGGGGAAAAGAAGGCAATGTAAACTGAAGCTGTGAAAATAAGCCTGTCTCATTAGTCATTGTGTCAATTACAGTATCTAAGGAACAATTTCATAGCAATAGCATATTTATTTGATATGCTGCTCTATCTACCTGGGCTCACTGTTACGGATGGCATTTGCTCTTAATGCTCAAAGTACCTCTTTAACAAAATGGCACTCCATAAAAATTTAGTGTGTTCCCACTGTAATTAAAAGGCCCAGTCATTTTTGTATTTATGATATAAACTATAATAGCTGTAAAATCCTGCAATTAATTTGCGCCAACATTTCATACTTGAGAAATTCTCATTACAAATTTCATTACTTATTCACTTATCTGTAATTTGTCCTATATAACCTAAAGAATATTAACAAATTTAGAGTCACTTTTGCTCTATTAAAAACTAAATATGAAAGTCTTTCACCTAGCAGGCCAATCATAATAACATTCCAGTATTTCCTCCAAAAACGGTGAATACTATATTCAGATTGTACAAAGAGAAATAACCTGTGTGAAAGAGATGTTGTAAATGTAATGCAAACCCATTTGGAAACTAAAGGATGAATCCTAAACTAATCCGTTGTGGCCTTATTACTTAAAAAGCAGTAAGTGGGTTGAGTGCCTCAGAAAATGGCTGTTGGAGTTACACATGCCGATCTAATGGCAGAATTTGGCCAGAAGGCTATTAGAAAAATCAAGCTGCCCAAGTGCAGTAGACTGTGATTTTGGTTCTCCCTGTGCATATACACTTCAGTTTTATTTTCTACTTCCTGGATTTTACCATGTTGTAGTTTTCCCCAAGGTTCTTCTGGGCTATGGACCCTTTAGAGATGTTTATTCCCATGCTGTATAGCAATACACAATGTATGATATTCTCCTCTATGCAAGTTATTCTCTTTCCAGTGCTTACAGCAGAATGAAACAGTCAAGGAGCTATGGGCAAGCATTTCTTTTTCAAGCCAGGCAAGAGAGGGAACTCTGCTTATTATTATTATACTTTTTTTTTTTGTAGAGCTCAAATTGTCTCTGCTTCCTTATACTTTAAACCTGTGCCTATATTATAGTGCTGTTGAAATCCTTATCCATGTCTTCCTCATAGCTTCACTTGCAATTTCCCTCCAGGATCAGCCCTCCAGGCCTTGGCATGTGCCAAAGATGGTGAAATGCTATTGTGAGTCTTTTCACAAGCATATAAGTATATAACCACATCACTCATCTTCAAGGACTCTGCTAACTCTTTGATCATTTCAGAAGCCAGTTCAAATGTCTCCAAATCTTGAATCTACATCATGGATATTTAAAGCCTTCTCCAGCTACATCCCCTTTCCTGAACCCATACTACTTGACATGGGCCTCCACTTCTTTCCTCCCCATACTGAGATTGCATGATCATGCCCCATAATTATATTACAGCTAAGGAAGTGTCACATCACCGGTGGGGCACAGAAGCTGTATTTCAAAGTTGCAGGAAGCAGAGGCCCAGCAGTTAATGTAATGATCAATTTATTCAGAGAAGGTTGGAGGGCTTGAAAACCAGATTGATCCCCTGGCAATAAATATAATGCTTATTTGGCAAGGTACATATCCTATAGAAAATCCTGCAACTGTGGGTATACAGTTTTGGCAACTGCAATAAATAAGCCTGCCCAAGGCAATTGTGTATGGCTGTGCATCAGCAGTTAGCAACCTATAACCTATGGGCCAGATCCAACCTGCAGAACCATTTTGTCCAGCCCACAGAATCAGGGGGCTTCTGCAGCATTTTGATATTAATAGGCAGAGGTTCACCTAGGTGGTAGGAAGAACTGGCAACTGATAGCTCTGTCCAAGATGGAAGTGGTCCATGCTTGGAGCTACACTCTATTAAAGTGGGCCTCCCACTGCAAGATCTTGCTGAACTCTGCCCTATAATCCCATGGAGCTGTAACATGAAGGAAGTTGTGAGTGGTACAGTGCAACCTAGATCCAATGAACCTCAAAAATGATGAAGGAACATTGTTTCTGTCTGCTACTCTGCTTCAATAATAGCTGAACTCAATCTATGTGGGTTTACTAGGATCTACATACTGGAGTGGGAAGGATTTGGTCCTACTTCAATCCCTGCTTGAGACTCTAAGAAAACCCACACAGATCATTTTCATGTGTTACATTTCCTAAGTTGTTGAAGGATGAAAACTGGATGGGAGACTATGAGCATGGACAGACCTATCAATTGCTCTTTCAAATCCAAGTTTCCCTTAAAAGATTAAGTGCCTCAAATATTTGCAGAAAAAGCCTTCAAAACAGGACCTCATTAGCTCCTACAGCAAGTCAACCTGACACAATGACTGTGAAGCATAAACAGCTCTGTGCATTTCAGTGGGTGGCATTGATTCTTCACATATCATCATCAGAACATATAAGAAAGGAGAAGATAAATATTCCAAAGATGTCAAGTAAAAGCCCAATGGGATGAAAGTGGCTAGATTTTACTGTGAGCTGCTCTCTGAAGTTTTTGAATACAGAATAAGGCTTGAAACCAATGGAAATACTCCAACTGACTTTAGTGTACTTTGGAACAGATTCCTACAGAAGCCCGAGGGGTTTTGCAAGGAAGAAGACCGAGAACAAGTAACTTTAACTACCTGTGACAGAACCACCTTGGGACACACTTTATTAAAATAACATCAGTCAGCATTTCAACAAAACTATATTCATAATAAAGAGTGGCTCATATATATTTTCTTCCCCTCCCCAGCCCCAAACAATACACAGCACTATATCAGCACTTCACTGGCTTTTACAACCACATTTATTTTATTTTAATTTGTAATTAACTTTTACAAAATTAAACTGGGAGATGGAAAATTACTATTCTAACATAAATAACCTTGCCACTGGAAATGGCAGCTTTAACACAACCAACAACACAATTCACAAATTAAAGAAATATTGGCATACTTTTAAACTTTTGTGTGCTCCATCTTTTATAGAATATTACTGTGTAAATTGAAATTTTATATGATTTAATAAACCTCAAAGATATTATAGGCAAGTAACCATCTAACTGTAACAAATTGTACTCCTTTCTTATTACAAAGCTCTTGGTCCAAGTGGGATTCTCTTTCATTATCAAAATCTTGGCTCTTGACAAAACAGATACCATTAAAATACCTTGTGCAAAGTACATCCACAGCACTGCCGTACTTCAAAAATAGGGTGCTTAATTCTGGAGGGTACTGCTATAAAGGGCAACATAGTTTTTGTTTTCCTTCAGCTGTGAATCAACTTTGCAAACAAGTTATTCAGAAAAATTTTTTATGGCTGCATAGTAAAACAGCAACAACAAGCAAAGATACACATATGCAGAACTAGATGAGGTTTTGTATCAAATCGTCAGACACTAAAATAGAATAACAGAAAAATTTAAGGGAGGGATAGGTTTATTGGTCCTAGTATTATAGGAATAGTAGTTTAGGTTTAAAGTTTCTTTGTCTTCAATGCACTAGAGTTAATATTTAAAGTCATCTGTTATTTTGCAAAAGGTTCCAGGGCTTACCTAAGAATAGGCTGCTGCTATGTTTCCAAACTACCCCTTATTACTCCTTCCCCTGTTAAAGAAAACCTGTCACACACAGATACATGTATTATGTGGGAACCATGAGTGTTATGAATAAAGTCTAACAAAATATCGCATTGATACCTCTCATATCATGTGTTAAGTTTCTTTAGCAAATTGGTACCATTATTTAACTTCTCACCGCATGCATCTACAGGAGACAATGTGCAGTAGCCTAATAACACTACACAGTAGCATGCCAGGCAAAACCCGTGCTAATATGCTACTGCGCAATAGTATTGGGCTACTGCACAGTTAGCGTTTGTAAAAACCCATGCACTGGTGCTACTGTGCAGTAGCGCCAGTTACTGCATATTGATTTAGTACTTGGTTATCCAATTACTAAACTTAATGCGCAGTAACTACGGCATATTAATGAAAGTGTAGATGCACCAACAAATTATTACATAATCCTTTCTTGTAGAATTAAAGGGCATTCTGATTAGTATCTGGCATTAGTGTTTATCTGCATTAACTGAAAGAAAGTATTGCATAGATTGGAGGTGCTAGGCATTTTTATTTCTCAAAAGTGGCTTTTAACAGCATTTACAAACAAGGACAGTTTGTAGATTCAGTTCTAACCAAGTAACTGAATGCAAATTTTTCCATTGTTTTATATTCTGTAAAGAATGAAAATAGTGGCCATAAACAGTTGGCCTTCTAGAAGAACAAAATTAACTGTTATTGATTTTTACTCCTTGCCTCTAAATTTCAAACTTAACCTTCAACCTAAGATTCTTGCAATGTGTTCCCAACCTCTGAAGTATGGAATTTAATATTCAAATTTGGGTCTGAAATGCATTTTCTGTGCTCCCAATCTCTTTAGAAATTATGTTTCTGGAATATCTTTGGGAGAGAATGAACTCTTTATTCATAATACATAAGCTTTACATTTTTAATAACAGAATTAGACCTTCGCTGATTTTATAACTATGCTATTAGCCAACACACTCTGATTCCAAATTAATTCAAAATAAGCCGCACAATGATTTCCAGCAGTCAGAATTGGAGAAGCATGGACTTTGAAGTAGGCAGAGCCTGTTAAATTAAGAGATAATTGCGGTTACCTCTAATGAAAGCACAAAACTGTTTCCCATTCCAATCCAAGCCTGGATTTATTACTAGCCAGTAGATTGGCATGCTGTTGATCTGTGTCTTCAAAAATTGCACAAAGAGCACTGAATAAAATCAGTGGCTTCACTTAATTTCATTTTTTATGGTAAAGAAGCAGTCAAAATAAATTTATTTTAGAAGTATATTCCTAAGTTGGATACACTTTAAAGGAGAATCATCTTACTAAACATCTGCATAAGACCACCTACAGTCTCCAGTCAGATTATGTCCAATTGTGCTAGGTGCTGTGCAAAAATGTACACTCATCTCATCAGGTATTAATCAGCATAACTGCATTGACTTCAGTGAATTTACCCTGAGTTAGTGCACCTAAAGACCTGATTTATAAACCCAATGAAGTAAAGTATTTTTGCTCAGGAAATATGCAAGTGAGAGAAAGCCATGGTGTTTATCAGCACCTAACACAAAGGGAACCAGATGGGAGCTTCTGGATGCTCTTGTAGTATGTATGTTTAAAATGGTCTTCTGAAGGACACGTACATTTCTAGACTTCAGGACATGTAAGAAACTTTTATGATCATGAAACAGAAAAATTAATTTTAAATTATTTTTAAAAAGTTTGAAAAAATTATTTCAATCATTGTTGTCATTCTGCCTGATCCTAATAGCTTTTATATAGGAGTCAATCTTACAAGATATATGGTGTAATAATAAAATAAGTTATCCTCAGATCAAGCTACTCAGGGTCCACAAACATGCCCCCTATTTTCTCAGCGTTCTGAACCCCTTCTGCAGCTCTTACCTGTTTTGACTAGTGGTTACTCCTGCTCCATTAGCTCCATGGAAGCTAATGGGACGTGATTAAGTAGCACTCTGTAAGAGTTTAGTAAGAGTTAAGAATTACAGAATGAGGCACATGGGGATAGATTCCAAATGAACATAGTGTATACATGGTGTTTTAACTGAGGCATAACCTGGATATCTTTGTTCAGTCCACAGACTGCAGAGCAAGGTGATGGCCCTTTTGACAACCTTATTGATGACATTTCAACTATAAGTTGTAACTGATCAACTTGTGTTAAAAAAAAAAAAAGCAATGGGTGCTCAAGATTTTTGAAACCCGAAGGAGGAAAGAAGGGTCCCTTACTTTTTCAGCACTGCCAGCCACTGACAGGTACTCAAATGATAAAACTGTCAAAAGTGTTACTTAACATTGTTGTCTGCATCGTAATCTGTTTCTCAGTAACACTGGGTCTGAGTAGCAGTAATAGAATTAATTATACTTCATTTTGCTGTCTTTAACAGTATTGACCAAATTTAAGAACAAATGAGAAGCGCTTATCAAGCTTGAAGAAAATAATCCATCAGTGGCACAATTTAAATTCTCTGCAGTTCTCTTATTAATCAAAGTAACACTTACTATCCTATCTCCACTTCCCATTAACAGTCATTAAGCACTGTTGCTGATTGAAGCAATTTCTTTAGGGATCTCAACCTCATTTTTAAGAGAATCTTCTACAGTGGAAAACAATATCATATAGGAAAAGTGACTTCAAGAGAGGAAGAAGGTTCTTCAATCATGTTCTGACCTTGACATTTTTCTACAGTAAAAGTTCACAAAGCACACAACTAAGATGTTCTGAACTTTTGGTGTCTTTCCTGTGGCGGGACTCATGCCCTTGTATTAACACTGAAGGAAAACACTGTTTCAAAAGACAGCGTTAGACAATAGGTTAAGTGTCTTTAACAATTGTACTAAACTGCATTAGTGGTTATTATTTTAGAACTCTTTCATACACAGCAAAAATTGTGAGAGAGAACTCATTTTGTAACCTTATGTCAATGATAGGAAAATTAGAGTTTTAAAGCTCAAAGGTTAACTGAAATAAAGATTTCTGATGTTCACTTTTATTCTCCATTGTCACAATGTCATGGATTGATCATTTTTGAGCAGAGAGATGTAGTTAGCCATGTTAGTCTGAAGTCACATATAAGGCACTGTAGATTTGCACCTTATAGACTAACCAAAGTAGAAATAGAGAGCAAGCTTTCATGAGCTGAAACTCACTTCATCACAGCATTTGATGAAGTGATCTTCTGAACTACTGTTATTCTAGATGCTTTCAAAGTATTTATTCTGCTGATGAGGGTTTTATGCCCCTTGCAGACACTGTGGTTCTCTGTTTTTACTTTTACAAGTTTCCATCCATAAGGGCCTGACTCACCGTCATGTCACTAAGGAGCCTTTCGCAGAAAGACAAACAGTACTTCTTTTGGAGAAAAATCAGTACTCAAGCCAGGCCAAAAGGATTCATCTGAGTCTGCTTTGGGTGACTCAGAAGCAGTTTTACTTGCAGCTACAAATGCAATCCCAAACTCTGACAGCACTACAATATGAAAATAATTACATATGAAATCTGATGATGCAATGAGCATCTCTCATCCCAGCTACATCCATGATTCAGAGTCAGGTACCAGATATTAAGAGGGGTTTGGTTGGGCTGATGTTCATTCTCTCCACATACCAGGGCTGGTCTTTCAGCATCTAGGACACTCATTGACTGGTCGTTTTTCCCCCCCATGTGCCTTCTGTCCTCTGGCATTTGCATTCTGATGATGCCAGTCCATTTTTCCGTTATGAGTTAAATATCATGAGCAGACATTATGAAAGCTACATACACAACCCTGCAACATTAACTGGCTCAGCTCTGGATAGTTCAAAATGGTTAATACTCTTTTCCAAATTTCACCAGCCCTCACCATAAGCAATGCTCCCTTCTCCCATTTCCAGAAATGAGGTGGAACTGCCTTCCTTACACATCAAGCCCCTTTCACTCCAGGAGGGAGCAAACAAGCTGAAAATCCAGCCTGCCTTGGTGCTATGCACCCAGCCTGCAAGGCAGAAAGAAAACCAAACCCTAAACCACCACAGCAACAAAACGCTATGTTTTTATTACTGAAAATACAAAGTGACCTTGGAATCTAATGGCTATGCTTTATTTGCTGATCCTATGCCACGACCTAAAGAGCAGACTGCAGTCTCAAGGGGGCAGAATTCAATTCATAATGAATTTGATTCACTCCAGAAACAAAATACCACTGAGATTCTCATATGGCTGAATAAAGGAATCTGGTCTCCACGATATGAAATACTAAGCTAGATTTTGGATCAATGTAATACCTACTCCCATTAAAATACCTAAAAAGGAAAACATCTACAAAACGTCCCATTAGGCTGATACGTGTACAATACAAGGAACAGAAAAGCAGAATTATGCATTGTGTTCAAGGAGTATGAATGGATTCCAGATCCATGGTGTTTCATCTGTACAAACAAGAGTAGCTAGCTCATCACATAGCTTCCCACTATCAGGCTTGCATACAATTGCTGCAGACACATGCTCAGTGGCAGAATATGGACACATGTATATTAGCGAATCAGTTGTGGAGTGAAATAGGAAAATATTGTGGGTTTGTAGGAAGGTACTTCCATGTATAATACTCACAATAATGGAGGAAACCATGCCATTACAATTCTCATCCACTGTCACACAAGTCTTGAAAAAAACAAAACCACAGACTTTTTGTTGGGTGGGTGGGCAGCAAGGTAGAAGGAGATCAAGTACTTGGATAATGATATCTCTATGTTCTGGATCTCTGTGCTTTGGTATCTTCCTGTGGTATCATGCAGAAGTCTTTTAGGGTTAGAGAGCATGGTCATGAATTAATGAACTACACAGTCCCACTTAATATCACAACTGAGGCAGTGGGTACTAGCTTTGTGCTCCGGCTCTGGAAAAGAGATGGATTCCATTTCACTCAACCACCCAGAGGATCTTGATGCAAAGTCCACTTTCTTGTGTTTTGCAGATGGGAGAAATTGTGTCCATATGGACATAAATCATTGTATACATGAGCAGATCCTCAGCTAGTGTAAACATTCCATGCTCCATTGATTTCCAAACACCACTGGTGTGTGCGTGCGTGCGTGCGTGCATACATACATACATACATACATGTGGCTGACTTAGTTTAAGACTCTAACAGAAAGCCTTATTAAAAATTACAGAGAAGATATACAGGATTGATCTGTGCATAAAATCTTATGAGCCTCTCTTTCCCCTTCACAAGTTTAGTACTGTTTGTAACTACTGTAAGCCAGACTAGCTGAAGATAGAGGAAAACAAAGTCACTAATTGCAGGATGGCTATTCAAGTAATTTATGCTATAACATCCATAGCTTTCTGTCGTCGTTCTAGAGTACTTGGATTGCAGCAACTAATAAGTTAACTCATTGCATTAGATAGCCTGTTAGTCAAACAGAGGAGGTTGTTTGTTTAACTACACAGATATTTTACAAAAAGTAAGCACATTTAGCACCAGGCTTACATAGCTACAGATATTTTCATCTTATTAAAATGGACAGATATATGATGGGACAAGGGAAAAAAGGCAATTTTTATTCTTATGCTTTTAATTTTTAATGGAAGCACTGTATCATGATAAGCACTTCCAAAGGCAGCTTACATAATAGAAAAAGCAAATATCTTTGCACAAAATCAGAAGACATATAATACTGAAGGTTACTTGCTTTATAACTTCACAAACAGTTAATCTGTGCAATAAGAGGCAAGGGAGACAAATGTAATTAAAATATACTAAAAAATAATAATAAATGAATGCAGCTTCCAGTTACGCTGGCGCTTAGCAGCAACCAGATTACTTCTGCAAACTATTTTCACTTAGCACAGTTCAGATGGAATTATTGCCATGACCTTTTAAAAATGTGAAGAGTGAATCAATACCCTTTCAGAGGCAAGACTGCGGGAGCAGAACTGGCCATGCCATAATGGTGTGTATTTCTGCATCAGAAGGCAGTTGAAACCTAATTATCGTCAATCACATACAAGGTAGGCCCATGTAATGAGGAGCACTGTGCAGGCTGTGTGTGAGCCTGCATACATGTCTGTGTACATGAGGCTATTTTGGTGCCAATGAAGTAAGATTTAAAGGTAAGTTATAGAGATTGTCGCTCATTTACAATAACTAACACCAGTCTGTCAGAAATGGCAACCTGTACATGATGCATGACTGGCTGGCAGTTTGCCACACTCCCACAGACCTTGCAGCCAAGAATCACGTTTTATTGTAGAGGTCATCAGAATGCTTACTTGGATACATGCCATATATTATTAGGAATAACCATCAGCCAATCAGCAGCATGTCTTGGGGCCTGAGGGCAGCTTAAGCAGCCTGATTTTAGTATATAAGAAAAGCACATCAAGCATCAGTGATAGCACATTACTTTGTAACGCCTTGCTCTTCAGGAACACAGTGGACTTCCTAAATTCTCATCCCCAGATGGCAAAAGGTATCATGGATCAAACTGATTTCAGCTCATATACACCAACTGAGGATTTGACCCTAGAGAATTTAAGGATGGTGTCATCTGAAGTGGGAGAGAATAGAAAGGGGAAACCATACATATTGGAACAAGATATGGGGATTGGGAAGCACATACAGTACAAGAGGGATTTTTCTTTTTTTATACAGGAACAAAGTCATCAAAACCGGTTGGTAAGGCACAAAAGTCCATCCCTTTTCCTTAGGCTTTCAAAGTAGTCCCACCACTGGGGCTATTATGAGAATTTTGAAACAGACGCCAGTAATGCAACAAATGTTTTTGTATTATCAATCTTTCCCTGTAAAAACAAACTGCTAATATGTGGAAGTGCTCAATTTTATTCAGTAGCCTAAACATGAAAGCTCAACATTATGCTAATATACTTCAACTCAAGAAACATAAGGTTATCAAACTGTGTTGATATTAAGAAAGTGGTTGCCAACTCATTGCAGCTTTTTTTCAAGGCTACACAGTAACTGTATAGGTCTTCCAGCTTACAGGTAGCAATTCATTGCAATGGGCTTTAAACATGAGTTTCTGTAGTGACTGAGGCATGCACAAAAATAAAGGCTTTCGTATCTTAACACAGCAAAAGGGTCAACTTTCATCTAATATGTTAACATTCTCAGGCACACTGTACTGAGAGCCAGGAATGCTCATCACATGTTTGTCAGGCAAAGTCTATCTATATTGGCACTGGCTCACTGAAAATCCCAAAACATGAACAGTAAATCGATGATTTTTTTCAGAGGTGGCTGCCACCATTTGAACTCTGCATCCAGGGGGCAAGTCTATAAAATCAGTGTGGTTCTCTACTGTAACAGATGGTCTTGCAGGGCTATTGCGATAGAGACATATCACCTGCCAACCATTTCAGTGACCTCTTGTTCTATGATATCCCTGTTTTAGCAGTGAATTAAAATGCTTTTCCTGTTCTAGGTGCACCTACCAGCTAATTGGTCAGAATGAATCCCAATAAACAGGTAATGCCCACTTGTTTTTATGCAACCCCTTTCCACTAGTCAGTCAATAGTAAAATAACAGTAGTATGTTCTGCCTTTATTTTATCTCCACTTATATTTTCCCTCAGTAAATAGTAAGCCATGGCTTCCAGCTACTGGAGGGGCTCAGAAACTGACTGCACGTTTAGGAATTCCAGAAGTATGACACAGCAGGTTAAAAATAGATGACTTACAGGTAAAGTGGGAATATTATGGTACCACATAACTCACTTATGGGGTCAAGTCAACATAGTAAGTGACTCTCTTTTTAATGGTCCTAATACCACTTTAACACCTATTCTGAATGGTAAGTTATTTGCTGTGTAAATGTTCACTAAATTTATGTGACAACAATATCTACTGTACAACCACCTCTCAAAGCATCCTTTAGTGCTCTGCTTCACCATATACTGTATTTCTTACTTCCCACAAGTGCTATAAAGTGATTGTTGTTGACCATTGTCTTGTTTTAATGTCCCCTAAATAATAATAAACTATAATACTAAAAAATCTTTTATTCTGCTCCCAGTAATACATTTCCTGAAGATTAATATATGACGAAAAAAATAATTCTCCCTTCTGGCATCTTAATTTGTAGCTAAGTGTGGTTGTTTTTAGATAGGATTTTTACATTAAATTTGGAATCTATGTGACTGTTTAACATCATTAAGGGACCATTATACTGACTACAAAGGTTTAGTGAAGTAACTGGTTTCCACGTGGTTATATCAATCTATTTCCGTAACACTGTACACTAGTTGTTCCCCTAGAGTACTCCTTGTAATGCTGAGAAAGTGTCAGAAATAATGACTGTCTACCTATATCTGCAATAAAACGTAGAGCATGGATATTATAGTTGTAAGTATCAAAGATTTATTTCATGACTGCAGGTAATGATGAATCTTTTAGCACAACTAATGTCTAGAGGAAACCTCTCTTCTTCTCGGAGCTGTCACATGGAGACTATTTATAGGGCCCTTAGTGCTGTGGGGTTTTAGCATAAAGAGGCAATGTGTCTAAGGTGCCACTGGATGGAAATGTTAGCAAGGGCTTCCTCTCATTGAAGATCTTTTAGTAGATGGCATTAGATTCCCTCTTTGTGTGTTTACGTCCCCCCAAAGACAGGGGACAGATGTTTAACATCAGACCATTAATCCCTTAGCCCAGGTTCTTGTGACAGCGCAAACCCAACAGAATGAGCCCTTTGCCTTTGCTCAGTGTAAATGCTGCAATTTACTGCTGATTTACAGAACAGGGTCAGGCCATTAGAAACTTGGCAATCTTCTGTACAGCTGGAAAACAATATGCATGATAAGCTAAAATTCAATACCTTCTTGCACTAATTAAATGGGTTCCCACCAGGACAAAAACACAAATTACAAACACAGGGCTTTTTTGCATCCCTATGCATTTTTCCTGCAGATGTGACCAGGCTTTATTTGGGTCCCTTTCTCTTGAACATACCCTGAGATTTAACACACATTTATGTTGTAAGAGACTGTCTCCTCCTCCTGTTTCTCTTTTCTTTTTGTCTCTGCTACTGTTTTCATACTGCCTGATTTTTTTCCTTGTCTGTTGGTCAGAATAGGCAGGTGTAAAATAATAACTGAAAGAAGCCTCTGAATACTCTACTTGAATTTCATTACAGAGATGGGCATTTAGATACCAGATGCATCACTTAAACAAAAGGTTCACAAATATTGTCTATATATACATATGCATGCATGCGTGCGTGCGAGATAAATTTGTGGGTGTGTGAGATAAATGTGTGTGGGTGCGTGTGTGTGCATGTACACACACACACACACACACAATAAAATTTATTTTAAGGCCAGGACAATTAACCTTATTACAGAGTAGTGCTATGAATCTCTGTCATTAACTGTCATCTGGTGACATCATGAATAGTAGTAAATATTTAAATAAACTTTTTTAAAAGCAGAAAATGTATCAAATGATAGATCGTATAAACAAAGTCTTTCAAGCAAAAAAATAAAGAAAAATCACTAGGATTCATGCATCTGAAATATAAACCCTACAATTCAGCTAGCAAAACACAAGAGTAATAGTCTCACTCTCTATTTGCAACATAAAATTAAAATCTAAGCAGAGCATGTGTGTTCAGGTTGGACTCTGGAGTCTTCCCAGAAACATTTTGCTGAATAGTGAATAATATTTAGCTCAAATATGGTTTGCTTCCAGACTTATTCACTGAGAAGCAACAGCAAGATTCTAAACAGCTGGAGGTTTAAGTAAAAAACAAAAATAGCTACAGGCTTTAATTCAGATCCAAACGGTATGAATAATAACAACAACAAAAATACCTGGTAACTATAAATCTCATCAACCAATGTAAAAAAAAACAACATTCTAAATCTATTAATATTTCCAAAGACATTATCTCTCTGCCACCCCACTGCTTTGCGACTTGTCGTATCAGCTATATTATTTGCCTTAAAGCACCATCTAAGTGTTTTTCTTCCCCTGTGAGGAGAATCGTCCACAACCTTCACAAGATACAGCCCACTGCTCCCCTGCAGGAGGACTACAGCATCATTAACAACCAAAGACACTTCAGGCACAAGTTGAGGCTTCAGTGTCTCCAAACCTTCCCGTCTCCCATCAAAATTCATATCCTGTCACTGTTCTAGGAGCAGAAAGGCTTCTCATTACAGCATCATTCCCCTCTTGCAAGAAACACTGATTGCTGCACTGGTGGCTTTGGAAGGCAAAGATGTAATTTAGCAAAATAATGTACCATGCTGATTAATTTAATGTAGCCCATGACTAATTATGGTAATTCATTACATCTACAATTAGGCTAAGTAATTTATTGCACTGCAGTCTCATAAAGCAGAGGATTTATATCGAGTTTTGAATGTCACCCAAAGGACATTTCTGTACCTTGTCTTTACTGAAGCGGAATAAGGCTGCCAGCTGAGATGAGCAAAAAAAAAAAAAAGCCCCCATCCACCCTTACTCTGCCATATTTGATGTTTGTATTGCAGGGAGAATGCAGGCATGATAAGAGTTTTTTCTGGTAATATCCTCCTCCTCCAATTGCACCTTTGTGATTACGTGGCACTGCATTTCCATTTTTTAAACTGCACACCAGTTTCATCAGATGTGAGCCCTGGACACCTAATACACTGAAGTGCACTGAATGTGAAGCCTGGTGGGCTGTTACTGAACATCTTGTGCAGATTTTTTGAGATGACCAGAGAAAAACTGGCATTTATTGTCTCTTGATTTCTCTGCTTATTTTGCAGAGTGTATTTGCTGTTTACATCAACAAAGGCTCTTGCGTGCCTTGTACAGATGAAAGGGGGACATCTCCCTTCACTTAGGAAAGACGCATACATAGCATTATTGTGAAATACAGCCTCCCTTGTACCCTGCAGCAGGGTTTGCTCCAGCAATGCTGTACTTCGGAGACCAATTTGTTTAGCTGATCACTGTCTCTTTGACGTGGCTGCAAATGTTACCTTTCTTTTTCAATCAAAAACACAGCAGGGTGTGCCATCTGTTTGGCACAGGCTCGACTCTCTTCCCCAATGCCTTTTTGTGCAGATAATTTTACGTGGTAATTTGCATGAATCTTTTATACCTTGGTTTTTGGTCAATACAACTTTTTTTTTTAATAATGCACTGTTCTAGTGAGTACTTTAAATGCTAAATAATAATAATAACAACAACAACAAAGTTCAAATAGGCAACAGTGAAATATCAGAACAAAAGTATTTTTTAAAGATTATTTTCTGAGCAAATGGGTGCCTGTCACTACGTTGATTATTTAAAATAGACATGTTTACCAAGACTGGCTAACATTTTCCACTGCTGCGTTCCACATCATTTTCCTCCTTATATTTTACCTGGCAGGCACAGCTAATCAGAAGATTAATTTAACCATTTTAAAGACCTTTTTAAAGCAGGTTAACAAAAAATAGCCACCATATTAAATTGTCATTATATTACAAAAGCTAGCAGTAAAGCAGTTAACTATTTTTTCCCCAGCTTAGATGCTGTTCAGAGCAATGAAGCCCCCCTAAACTAGGAACAGATGATCAGCACCACAAGATGAAGCCACAGGGATGCTCATGGAGTTCTGAATGCTTTATAGAATACAAATGAATTATCCTCCTGCTTCTCCGACCAGAGCATATAGGCTAGACTTCATTAGAATTCAATATCATTCTGCTTTTCTAATGTTAATGTACCAGTTATATAAGAAATGGGAAGGGGGGGGTGAAGTTTATGCCACAATTATGGCCAACATGATATCATAATTCTGGAAACTGGACTTAATATTTTTAAGGAAATTACTATATCTTCCTATTTTCTCTCTTACTCCTAATGCAATGTACGTCCTATCCTCCCTTTAATAAGTGTGTTTTAATTGTGTGTCTATCTTAGAATTGCAGTGACTACAATAATAGACTTTATAGCTCTTTTTTTTTTTAAAAGGTACCGTGACTAAAGATCAGATTGTGAAAGCTTTGAGTTCATTTTACTGTGAAAGGAAACATAGCACATTACCTTAATAAACAACTGTAGGAGTTTACTACATCCAGGAATAACTCAGAGCATTAAGGCTTGTGCTTTTGTCTGGAGTGCAACAAACAGTGTAATGAAAAACAAAACCACCAAGACATAAAAATACAATTTATACCTTTTTATCAAGCCAAGAAAAAGTTGGTTAATGTTTGAAAAGGGAGCAGTAATGTATATTTATTGACAACTTTATTGTAATAATTAGATGTTTACACAGTCTGGACATTGTGGCTAAATCACTTCCAGCATGTTTATTTGCAAAGGACTGTTTTCTGGGCAGTGCAGCAGGTTCATTAAGAAGATAGACTGTATTAGAATTCAAAGAAATTACCAGCTCCTATTCTTTGCTTCCCTGAATCAAATTTTTTTTTAAGACTAGAAATAATGAAGTAACATGGAAAGTTATTTCCTCCCATAAGGAAAACTAAATCTGTTCAAAGATATGGACTCCAAAAACAAACTTAACACCATACATTTGAAGCAATGTACAGGAAATGCTCCTTTTAAATACTTATTAGTAGCTTTTCATACATATAGTTTTAATGCTATTTTTTTTTTGCACGCTAGCTAAATGACAATATATTTAATGAGGATGAAGTCATTTTTACAGAGATATTGATTCACTTCAGAAAGTAATTTGAGTTTAAGCCACCATATATTTTTTTTTCTTAAAAAGAACACCTACTTTTAAAGTTTTAAACCTATGTCTCATTACCTTTCAGCTATTGTAAAATGTTAAACATTCCCAAGCCAGATAAACAGGTTAAACTGAAATAGATTTCTAGCCTGGATACACCTAAAATCTTTTCATAGCCCTTACGTTCTTTGTTCTTGTTTGCTAATCCTGCCTTTAAAAAATATTTTCTCACTTGGATCTAGGTTTCACGTCTCCTAGCTTAGCATAAACAAAAATGCCAGATTTTAAATTCATACAAAATGTAACAGAAAAGAAAAGAACCTAAATAGTAGGATCTTTTAGTAAAAAAGGCATGAAGAGAAGCCATGCACTGTGGACAGGGATAAGGCACTGCATTTAGTGCAATATCCATTTTAAAATTTAAAAACTGTTTAAAAATTAAGGCAGTAAATAGACTATAATGTTGCTGCTGTCCAAGTTTACCTCCATTACAATTAAGTAATCAATATGCGATATTTATTACTGTTAGACTAAGCATAAAGAGAAATATATAAAAAGGCCCGTGTGTTTAAACCTTCCTGATTTTCCTTTTACAGCTATTTAGCTAGAAAGATCACTTTATTTTTCCCTAGAAGAAGACTTCTTAAATTACAAACAAGGCATCTAAATGCGTTCTACTCCCCACACTTGCAAATAAAAACAAAAAAGATAAAAGGAAATTGATAGGACAATGGCAGCTTGTAAGGGAAATACTTGGATATATCTTCTGTAAGCTGCACAAGTCAACTCTCAGACTTGAAATATTACAGATTTAGTTTTACAAGTCAATCACAGCTATATATTTGGACTTGTAATTACTGTCAGTTTTGACAGTGAAGGCAATTTTTTTTCCTGACACGTGCATTTCAATAAAATCAGGTAGCAACATCACATAGCACTTTCATAAATGCAGAACTAAATATATATTTTAAGAAGACTCCTTACAAAGATAAAGACCAGCACTGGAATGGAATTAAATAATCGGTAACACATTAAATAAAAAAGATGATAAAAAAAGAAAATTACCTCTAAATACCTACTAGATCCAAAGCCTGATGAAGATTTCAGCAGATTTTGGATTGGTCCCCCTATACTCTTTGAAGGACGAAAGAGTCAAAGGAAGAAACTGAAGATTTGTTGTTTTTCCATACAAGATACCTAGATACCATAGTAATAATATAAGCTAATTGCTTTACATGGATAAATGACTACAACTTCAAACTTGGGCTATTTTGCTTGGGGGAAAAATGACTGAAATGCTTCTTCTGACAACAGAAATAAAGGTAATATTAAATACATTCAAACTTACTTTGGTATCTGTACAGCACAGTGATATACATGATCCTACTTAAAGAATGTCATCTTAACTTTCATTAGAGAAATGTAATTTGGACCAAAGACATTGCTGGTGTAATGCTTCTGGTTTTAGTAAGGAGAATATTATTTTAAAAGATTGTTGGCTTGAGCCAACCGAAGTTGAAAGGTATTATTTTTGTCTACCTGCCAATCAAATGGATCTGCCATCTCCAAATGGTCACAATTCATCTCTGTGTGGTGTCATTTGATCACTAATGCTGGCCCAATCCAGGAAAACACTTGTGTATGTTTAAAACTCAATGAAGTTGGCTGGACTAATCGTGTGTGGGCATGTACCATTGCTGGTTAGTGGCTACAGGCAGCCCCCACTTAACGTTGTTTCACTTAGTGCTAGCTATAATGCTCATTTGAAATTGATACCTCATTTCACTTAGCATTCAGCAAGGTTCGTTATTATACTCGCAGTTGCCATCTTGAGTCATTAAAAACAACTGTGGTCGCCATCTTGAGTCATCATATACTTTTGTTTTCACTTAACGCTCGGTTTTTTAGGAACCAATTAAAACCGCTAAGCAGGGGCTGCCTACACTGTGAATTAGATAATCTTCTTGGGAACATATCTGCAAAAAGCCTCCTTACATAGATGGAAGTGCCAATGTTTTCTCAAATCTCTCATACATACAAGCAAACTTAAGAGCTTCTTAATCATTTAAATTACCTACTTATGTGACTTCATTCCTTTTTCTTCTCCCAACAGATAATTATTAGTTACATTTCCAGTAGTGTTAGGAAATTCAACAAAAGTAGATATTGTTAGTATATCTGATTCACAAATACCCGGTTGAAAGAGGTCTGATATGGCACGTAAGCTTCTGCCATCAGATATTCATAGCGTTACATGGAGCAAACACTATGAATGACCAGTCCAGCTTTCTCTTACTATGGTCCACCTGATGGTATCATGACTTGTTTGAAATTGTGGTGAACAGGCCTGGAATGCACTGAAATTCTCTAAGCACTCAGCTAAGAAACATCAGGAAAAAACAACAACTTGGGTGTTAATAGTTACATAAGTCCAAATTCAGTGGGCCTAATGCCATTAAAGTCAATTGTGTCATATCTGCTTCTCAGAGGAATGAATCTGTCCCAGAGAAAACAGAATACACACAAAGATGTGGAGGCTGACACTGGTCCACACATAGCTATTATAATCCTGCTACACATTCATTTATAACAAGATAAATCCACATTATTAAACACTTTTTTCTATTTTTGAAAGGATAATAGTATATCCAGCCAGCATAGTCATCTGCCTTTGATAGCTGTCTATACTAAATGTTACTGAAAATGACACCTGTTCTTCCCACTTAGAGTTACTAAAAAGAGGACACTGAGGGAGCTGGATAAAACAGAACTTTTAATTATACTGCCTAATAGGCCTGTGTGAAGCAACATGTATTTGCTTCAGATTTGGATTCGGTCAATTCGAAGGACAGTGATTCGATTCAGAGATTCAAATCACCGTCCCAATTCAATTCAGACGAATCAGATCCAAAAGATTTGGTGCCACTTCAGAGACTCGGCCATAGACTAAACAGGCTGCTGACACAGCTGCCTCCAGCTGGTAAGTCTGTTGGGGTTGGGACAAGCTGCCCAGCCCAGGCAGGAGGGCAGTTACTCATGGAGGAGGGCAGGAGCATACAGGATATGGGTGTGGCAGTGCTGGGAGAGAGGGCTCTGCCCTGCTGCTGCTTGCCCAGCCAGTTGGGGGGGGGGGGGAGGGGGAAGCACAATGCAGGTGCGGCTTGCTCCAGGCAGAAGGGGTCAGGCAGCAGCAGGGCAGAGCCCCGCTCCCAGTGCTGCCACACCCACATCCCATGTGCCCCAATGCCAGCTGGCAAGTGGTGGCATGGCAGAATCCCCATGCCTATTGCCGATGCAGGTGTGGCAGCGCTGGGAGCAGCGGCTATGCCTTGCTGCCACTTGACCCCTTCCACCTGGAGTGAGCCGCGCCTGCATCATGCCCCTCCCCACCCCCACGCCAGCTGGGTAAGCAGTAGTGAAGCACAGCCCCTGCTCCCAGCACTGCCATGCCCACATCAGTGCTGGGAGTGGGGATTCTGTGCTGTCGCTGCTTGCCAGTTGGCACAGAAAAGTGGGTGATGCCACTGCTTGCCCCCTTCTCCCCAGAACAAGCCGCGCCCGCATCCCACCCCCTCCCCACCTGGGCAAGTGGCAACAGGGTATAGCCCCTGCTCTGAGCACTGCCGTGCTCACATCCTGCGTCTCCCCACCCCAGCTGGGCAGTTTGTCCCAGCCCCAGCCCCAATTCCTCCTTCCCCGTCTCTTCCCTCCACCAACCCCAACAGAGTTACCAGCTGGAGGCAGCTGTGTGAACTGCCTGTTTAGTCTATGGCCAAATTGCCAAATCTCTTTCGAATCTTTTTCCAAATCAATTTGGATGCTTCGACTTGATTCAGAGCTTGTAATTGGTCTGCTGATTTGTTTTGGAGATTCGGTCCCTGAATCAGGCAGAATCTCCTTCGAATCAAATCGGCTACTGAAGCTTTGCACAGCCTTACTGCCTAAAACCAGAGGACCTACATTGTTTACAGTAGGATTATTCCATAGTTACACTGGTGTAACCAATCAGAATTTAACAGAGACTCCACAGGCCCTGAATGCACAAATTGGGAATTTGAAATGAGTAGGGTATCCAATTCTTCTGTCTGAATAGGAGAAGCATGCTGCACCTCAGAAATTCACTCTGAAGCTGGAGATCTGGGCAAGAAAAGTCAGTCAGTTCCTGTCCTCCAGAAAATTCTCTGCATTAGGTACTAGGCATCAGGTAATCCTGAATTGCAACAGGAAATCAGTTCACAAATCAGCCACTTATACTTAGATACCTTGTGTTCCTGGGCTTGTCGTAAAAAACATTTGTTCATGCAAAGCCAAATACTCAGAATGATAAGTGGCCAGATTTTAACCCTGTTACTCAGATTAGCAGGCAGTTGCTTACTCAACCTGCCTCATTATATCCAAGGGGACTGCAGGTCTGAGCTACTGCTCACGAATGCTAGTAAGGGGTTAATAATGACTAATAATATCTATTTACCTACAAAAGGTCTACCGAGGGTAAAGGAAGTCCCATGGTTAATGTCCTATACATCATATTGAAAACTCAGCATGATTGAGTTTATAAATACTGATTTGCCTAGCAGTATACAATATAAAAGACAGACAGACAGAGGATGTTCGAGTCATTGTTCATTTTCCTGATACCCCGGAGTGATTATGTGGACTACAAATTTTCATTGTGTTGCCAGCAGATAATGTAGAGTTGTGTATGAACAGAAAGCATTCCAACAGTTTCAGACAGGAAGAGTGTACATTCACAGGACTATTGCCACAAGAGTAGTCTTGATAATGATCCTAGATTTATTGATTGTGCTTGCTGTTACAACATGCCTATTAGTTGTTATCATTAGCTGGATGATGAAATCATTGTCTAATTATCAACCTAAGGAATATCAGACTCGAACTAAACACACATCCCACAATGTAATCTGAGAATTTGGTTCTTGATATATTAACAATTGCCCCTTGAGCTTCAGTGGGCATGTCTACACTTGTGCTTTAATGCGCAGTAGCCTATTCTATTGCCCATTAAAGCAGCATGTACAAAAACTGTGCTAATATGCTAATGCATACCAAATAGGCTGCTGTGCATTAAGCATCACCTCAAAAGCATGCACTTGTGCTACTGAGCATTAGTGCAGCCTAATGCGCATTTATTTAGTACCTCATATTGGAAGTACTAAATTTAATGCACACTTGGAGAAGCACATTAATGCATGTGTAGATGCGTCCAGTGTGGTATAAACTGAAGTTCTGCTGTATTTCGTTCATTGTTTAATATCTAAATCAAAAATGCCTTCTTCCACCTATGGCTGACCGGGGCCATGTGTAGACGAAAGAAGAGGCATGTGTGCATGACACTTCAAAGCGGGTTAAATGTTTTTACACCACTTTAATGGTGTTGGTGTTTGCACGTGTCAGAGGCATACTGCGCAGTAATTCCAGCTGCTGTAGCAAATTCGGTGGCATAATGCATCTTAAATGACTTGGGGCGCAGCAAACTAAAACTCCTTCAAGGAGTTTTAGTTTGCTGCCCTGCACTCGTGGAGCGAAGCACCGGGCTCTGTGCAGCTCAGGGGCTCTGCAGGAAGCCCATGCAGGCAGCCTGGCAGCAGCCTGGGAAGGCAGGCTCTGCCCAAGGGAGAAAAAAAAAAAAAGCATTGAACTTGATCTTTTTTTCTCCCCCCCTGGAGTCTACCTGCCTAAACTGCGTGGGGGCCCAGTGCTTCCCGCTATGTCTGTGGTGCTTCCCAGGACCACCTAAGCTGGGTGACTGTGGGCGGATGCCGCCTAGGGGAGGGCCACCACCGCCACAGGAGGAAGCACCGGTGTTGTCGTCCCCCTGCAGCCCAGGGATCACTCCACCTGCCGGCAGCTCGCCTTCCCCTCCCCAGAAAGGCAGGTAAGTGCACGGGTATGTGCACAACACGGGGGTTTACTTGGCCCTAAATTGAAGTGGTGTTTTTAAAAACCCACTGCTTCAATTTAGGGCCCCCGTTTCATCTACACATGCCCCAGGAGACCACAACCTTTCCTCTCTGTGATCCTAGTTCCACAATCTGTACTTTGTCCATTTCTGGCTAAACTACTATACTATACCTCCACTCAAAAGTTACAATGATTAAAGCATGAAGCGGCCTATGAAGCTGGACATATCAATAAGATTACATTGCACCAAAGCTTCACAGTTTGTATGTGGACAAGATCTTCATAAACTGTATAACAACTTTAAATGATTTGGTTCCTGGCTATCTTATTATGTTACTACTTACTTATTACTGTGTTTGGCAGAGATATACCTGATGGAGACCTGGGAAGGACCTCATTCAAACATTAAATGTTTTACTTTAAGATTCAGATTGAGCTTGACTATTGCCACTTTCAGAGCATATTGAGATTCATTTGCAGGCAGGCCTTTTCCTAAAACCTAATCTGCACCTGCCACAGAGATCTGACCTAACTCCCACTTGTCATTGGAACCAGCAGGAAGAAGTCTTGGAAGGAAGAAAGCAAGAGATGGGAGCTCCCATGAGAAGCTGTAAAATATGTGTCCAAGTAATCTGGTGACATAAATGCATGCAACAATAATGGTTTATTCTAAAGCACTGCACCTTTTATTAACAGATAAGACTGAGGACAGTGCCTCCTACACTCTGAAGTTTTACTTACCCCAATCACTCGACAAATTGGCAAAATCTATCAAGCAAAATGCTTGTTCACTAACCACTGCCTCTGCAGTGGTTCTATACAGATCATGGGATGAATAATACAATACAATACCTTTCATATCTGAGTCACAAATTAGTAATGACAAGAAGTTACCAATGGATAGATATTACAGAGCAATATGAAGGCAATGTATTGTCTCAATCCAGTGAGCATAGAGGTGTCCATATCAAAAAGCCACCATCCAAAGGCCATTCTCAGAACCACAACAGAATGAACAGAAACTTATTTTCTTGTCCGTAAAGGTAGTCTCCTTCTAGCCTGAATAGGTACATATTGGTTCTGTGGGTGCCTATGTGTATGGAGGGAGGAGTTGTAGGTTTGTGGAAATGTGAATAAACAGATATTTCTGGTTTCCATTGAGCATTTTCTGGCATCTTAAAAAAAATAAAATTAATGATGAAATTGTCTTTAAAATAGAGGGGAAAGAGAGCTTCTAATGTTTTGTACTGAATATTTGCTTGCCATGGGTGAAGTAAAGCCAATGCCACAAAATGCCTGAGAAATGTTCAGAAGAGGATGAATAATTATACATCAAAGGGATAGCCTCATATTAGACACATAAGAGATCTGTACTGTAGGGACTGGAATGGATCTTTTCAGTAACTGGAAACTTACGATAAAAGATAAACCAAAATCCGTATCTATCAAAAACAGCTGGAATACTGTGTTCACACACTTCTAAGAAATGAGCAGGATCAAAAACCTGATTACACACAGATGGCATCGAGCTCCCTACTTCTCACCTCAAATTTAGACATTGGTCTTCTCTATGCACAAGCCACTCTAATCCTCTTGGGATGTAATAAAAGGAGGAGGAGGTACCCCTTCCCTCCTTACACCACACACTTCAGTGTGTAGCAACCATCTTTTCCCACTTACTTCAGAACACACATGACACTGCAAATGTACCAGCGAGCAACTCAGTAACCTGTACTAGACAAGATGTTTGTTCTCTACCTTACTCAATATGACTGCATCAGATCTTACTACTAAGATGTGTTGGGCCATGTCAGCTCCTGGATGGGAAACTTGAAGAATACCTTGCTGCTACTGGAAAACTGAAAGACTGTTGGTGATTCTGCATAATGCTCTTTCCTGGCCCAAACAGTTCTGCATGTGGGTAGATACTGAAGTGTTAGGAATGCTGTTTTATAGGCCCCCTCTAAGTTACAATTATGTTGTGATGAATGTATTAATCACAGCATAAACGGCAAGAGTGCTACACATGCATCCAATCTAAGATGACACCATAAAATGGCAAGCCATAAAAATGTTCCACATATAATGTAGAACATTTTTATGGTTGGCTTGTACAGCACCTTAAAATAAACTTCTAGAAGGTCTAGCCCTGGGCTGACAATTAGCTGATTGTTGGCTCCAGCACTGGGACTGTACTGGGGTCTCAAACTGGCCCGGTGCAGCCTGAGACCAGGGTCAAAAATCAGCTGATTGCCAGCTCCAGCCCTGGGACTGCAATGGGGCCAAATGCAAACCTTAGTGTAGTTCCAGCACAGAAAGCAACAACTAGCTATTGGCCCTGGATCTATGGTCACCTTTCAGCTTGCCAATGGAGAGGGACCGCAGGATAATGATCCCAGGCTCCCCCTGCATGGCAAGAGGCACCATTACTGGAATCTAGGTTCAGCTCCCATTGTGCCTTTAAATGAATGTGTGCCAGGGGCCGAAGACTGAGATGTGAAACTAGAATTCCAGTCATTTGTGGCCAGTAAGATGCCCATGGCACTTTTGTTTGTTTGTTTTTTGGTTTGTTTGTTTTGTTTTTTATAAGAATGGAAACATTTACATGTACTGGATCTGATGCAAGTAATAATTTCTTTCTTAGCTACATAAATCCTCACTTGCATTACAACTGTGTGTGGAAGTTTTTTTCATCCCTCAGTGTAAACTTTAAAAGTATTACTCTAAATTGTTTAATCACCTATCACACACCACTAAAGTCTGTTTTTTAGTGCTTAGGAGGGAAAGGGAGGCTTCCACTACATTGCTGGACACATAGGGATGAAAGATCTGACATACTATTTAAAAGTAGAAAATGAAGGGGGGAGAGATTAGGTTTTAGTGTCACTTGAAACTATCTGCTTCTTAATCTACATTTAGCTCCTGTTTTTAGACAGTCTGTATTGTTGTACTTGGATCTCTCTACCCATAGCTACCAGAGGCAGATGACACCTGATTTTTAATTTTTCCGTTACTGCAAGATTGCTGTTCCCAAAGGGGTAGGGAAGAGCTGGCTTTTGAATAAGAGAAGAAGACATCTCTGGTTTTAAATTGGGCTCGCAGTGGCATCTCTCTCAGGCAAGGAACATTACACAGTGTCCTGTAATTCTCTGTGGACTTCCCTCCTAGTGGGTCGACTCTGAAGATTCCCAACTGCAAAAACAGAATTGTTTAAACCAACTAGATCCTGTTTCAACATTATCTCTGTATAGTGTCCTTTTATCAATTTATGCAATGATTCAGAGGTAGACTGTTGCCCATTCTGTACTGCAGCACAAAGGAGTAGAAGAGATAGAAGCAGCATATTGGATCATTCCTTACTTCCCTGTACCAATTTACCAATTCCTGGGAGCAGGGGAAAGCAGGATCTACAGAGCTGCTTCACCCTTCTCTTCCCTGCCCTACACTGGTGCCTGGATTGAAGGCACTGAGGCATGACCCACATCCTTCCACCAAAATGCCAGAGAACAGGCCTGGGGCAGACCATTCTCCTCAAAATCCAATAGAAAGGAGTTTGACTAAATCACTCCCAGAAAAGTACAATAACGTGTGGCCCCTTACTATGTGGCCTGATGATCTAACCACTGCACTATGAGACTACTTTCTGGGATGCAGAGGGGTAGAAGAGCTCTACTAAAGACCAGGTATTCTTAGCTCTAACCCCAACTTAAGGTGTTTTGGGTGTGCATTTAAGTAGGAATGGATGCAAGCACATGCACAAATACTTGTCTGAATAAAGAGGTCTTTGAGGAACAATACCTTTACAAGTATGACAGGGCAATGTCTTCCGGATGTGTTTCAATTTTATCTAAATATCCCAATACATATCATTGCATGTTATATTTAAACACATTTTTAAGAGACTTTCTTGTATCTTCTATTCTAACATAACTTTACAGTATTTTGAACATTTTCTTTACCTTGATTGATGTTCTATTACATAATGGGAAGAGGAGGAAAATCTATCAATACCCTATTTTATAATCTTTTTTTATGTCCCTTCCATACCAGGCAGTTTTTGCTCATCTCTGCTTGATTTTTTACAGCTCAAGATTTTGCAGGACCCCTACAAGTTGGAGGAAAAAAAATGTGTGGGGCTTCTATGGCATGTACCAATTGCTTTTTTCTCCACTTAACAGTAGTGCACAGCTTTATAAAACTTTTAAAATAACTTCTGTATGCTGGTATAATTTCTGATGATTCTGCTAGTATCCCATAGGCTTTGTGAGCTCTGCAGCTGGAGGGGCTGGCTTTGTGCTGGGGTCCCCCAGACCCCTGTGGAGCTCCAGACACCCCAGAAGGCTGGTGGGTGCCTGGCAGAGCTTGCATCTTGGGTAGGGTCTGTGCTGGGTAGTGCTGTAGGGATGGGGGTTGGCTCTGTGCAGCCCAGGCCAGAGGAAGTGTTGGCATTAGCCCCATGCCATCCTGCCCTGCTGAGGACCCGCTCCCTCCCAGCAAGGTGTGGTTGGGAAGGGCCTTTGTGGTCCTAGATGAGCCAGGGAAGCATGGGGGCATGGTGTGTGTGGCAGGGAGGGAGGAGGGGACTCAAACATCCACAGACCATGGTGCCCCAGAGCAGCCATGACTGGGAACCTGGAACAGCATGTCTGGGCATTGCCTGGGGGGATTCAGGGCTGGAATGGCACCTCTTCCACCCTAGCCCCCCTTTCCCTCTCTGTGCCCCTGCTGTTCCTCTGCTCTCTGCCCAGCTCTGCCTTCTCCAGCAGTCTGCAGCTATCTGCAGTCTCCTGCAGCCCCAGGAGGCTGCAGAGGGCCCCTTGCCTGGAAAATGCAGGGAGGCTCAGAGGCCCCCTCTCCCCGCCAAAAACTGCACTTCTCTCATGTTTAAATGTGCTATAACTTTATAGTACTACAAAAAGTGGTCTAAATTACAGCGCTGTAAAACGAGCACGGAGCACTTCTGTACACCCACCTAGTGGCCTGTCTAACTTAGTGGTGTTCTACTACAGTCCATTTGGGTACTTTCTCTTATTGTTAAATACCTCCCTAGTGCTGTGATAATACCCAGTTAACTTCATAAAAATTAGGATTCTGGTTCATATCTACATCTTTTCCCATGTAAAAAAAAAAAAAAAAAAATAGTTTTTACCTTTTGGCTGTAAAGTTCTGTCTCGAATTCTTTATTCAGAGGACAACCAGAGGCTATGGACAAAATAGCGCCTCCCTCGGGCAGAAACATCATTAGCAAAAATCCAGCAGAAGGCAGTTTGAAATAATAGCTTTTCTTCTTTCAAATTGATGGGTACGATGCAAAAGCTTTTGAATTCAAACAGTCTTTCCATTGACTACCATATACTTCAGAAAAGGTGTCACGGTGTTATGCTTCATACCACTCAAAGGTGTGTTATGTGGAGGATGCAGAACAAAACTGAACAAAAAGTACATATCTGGTTTTGAACACAACGGAAGACTTTTCCAAAGTGCTCAGGTTTGGCCTAATTCTTACCCCTTAAAATCAAAAGCAGTTTTTACCATTGGCTCTGAGAAAAGCAAAGTGAGGTCAACAGTGAACACTTTTAGAAATATCACCCTTAAATATGGACATCTAAGAAACTGGCATCTGATGAGCATACACTATGGTATATCTAATTAGTGGAAACATGCACAAGGAGGTAAATCTCACCTAGATGCAGGTAAAATCTGTGAGCCTGGAGCAACTAATGCAGAGAAAAAAGAATTATATACACAGAAGTACATGAAATCATGCTACGGAGTGGCATGGTTATGTCCGGGTGCTGTAGCAATAAAAGTCATTTGTATTACCCTTACTTCACTGAATAAATTCAAATGACAGCCCCATTTCATTTCTTCATTCAGTTTGGAGGCCAGATGGCATTAGAATCATTTACTTCACCTTGTTGTGCTTAATTACTACAATCAACACACTATTTTCCAAATTAATCATAACAAAGTAATTTCATTAGTAACACAGCAGGCTGTTGAATTATTAGCATCATAACAGTTTGCAAACAATTAAACTTTATTTGAACCTTAAAAATTTGCAGAGTGGAACATTATTGTAAGATCTAATGGCAGTATAGCACAAATTCAGTACAGAGCAAATAATCAAGTAAAATGCTGCATAAAATATGACTTACAATCACCTTTAGAAAAAAATTAGCCGTCTTACAGTTCAAAGAAAGGCAAATGAAATCTAAGTAAACAATGAAAATAAAGCAATTAGCCTATTTTCCAACATCCAATTTTGTTTAAATTGTATTAATAAGAATTTTCTCATTCAAAAAAGGTTATGGTATTTGCAACGATTTAAAGTAAACATCATATTGATTTTGCTTCGCTGGCTTATTTCAAAAAAATTTGGGATGGTGCTGGAAGTCTCCTCTTCTTGAAAAAAAGTTTTTCAATGTGCGTGTTTTCTGTTTGATAACCTTTCACGCTGTACAAACAGACAGAAAATAAATGCTATAGAACTACAGACAAAAGATACTTTATTTCTATTTTTGTCACCATCAACAGGAATAATAGCTCAAAGAGCTTGTTATTCATCAGTTGGGTAAGGACTCCCTCTCCTGGATTAACGGGATAAGGTGAAGGAGGCCTCCAGTGATTTTAACTTGTAAATGCGAGTGCCTGTGCATGAGAACAATTGGTGGGGGAAGGGTTTCCAAGTAGTGCAACATGCTACGAAAATCTGCTGCCATCTACTGACAAACCACTATAGTACAAATTCTTCTCCTTTTATATACCAAACGAAAACAGGAGAGCAATGCCCACTAGCACTGTCATATTTTAGTTTGTCAGCACGAAACAGTTTCCCAAGGTTTAACCTGGCCGCAAAAATCTGTTATGGGTTTAATTTTAACATATAATATTGCTGTCCAAAACAATTACTAATTTTTTTTAAGAGTAAATTTACTATAACTTAGATGTTTATAAATTCAGTTTTATGGGTTATTCATGTGTACATGTCTTTGACACAAAAGACAGTAATCAAAAAAGTTGCAGGGGATTTCTAAATTATTAAATTAATATAAAGATCTTTCAGCGTGTGGATTTATTACGCTGGTTTGTTAAAAAAAGAAAGTTTTTCTAGCCATGATATTAACAGTGTACACTGTATACAATCTACAAGTACACTTGATAAATTAAAAGTAGTAAAAAACTCTGAAGAAGGTTATAATCTTTCATTTTAATGCTTCACAGATTACATACACATGTGATTTCAATGACCAGTTCTTTAAAAAATAGTTTGTAAAATAAGCAAACTCACCCTGGTTCACTCTTACTAGCAGTCTTTTATAACAAAAAGTAAAATAAATTATTTAAAGTAAAACTCAGCTTTAGTTGCCTGAAATAAAACAATTTAACGTTTAAATTAAAGCTACCTTTTACCCCACACTGGTTCCAGGGCCTGCCTGAAGCATAAACAGCATAAGCAAGTACTAGGGGACCTGCACAGACTCAGCAATTCACAGGCTGGCTTGACCTGTCTTTTTGGCAGCTTGAGGGTCTCACAAATCATCAGACCAGTCCTGGTTGTTTCTAAGTGTTCTGGGGAATTCAAAATAACTGGGGATATTATACATGCAGCTATACAAAAAACAAATGGAACAACGGGTTTTTTAAGTATTACTACAATTGAAATTGCTCTGATTCTGTGTACGGGAGATGCTTAATTTTTTTTTAAACTGTACTTCGCTGTGATATAATGAATAACCATATCCTGCTTATGCTACTGCTGACGCTGAAGGTATCCCTTACTCACATGTATAGTCTCACAAACTTCCATGGCATAACTTGGGTAAGCAGTAGGCAAGCCAGGAAGATTGGATCAGTGAAATCATCTGTGCTTCAACAACAGAAAAACAGGTACGGAGTGCTTTGCTGACAGGAAATTCATGCACAAATGCTATTTTTTATGCATTCAACACCCAAAATAGCCATTTTCAGTTCCATTTATTTTTTCACACAATATACGTCCAAATAAGGATAATAAGGTGCAAGTCACTATAGTTCCCCTAATTTTAAAGAGACTCTGATGATTTACTCTAGCCCCGTTATTCAGTGATTATAAAATCTTACTATATATAAAATAATAAAATCCTATGAAGAATAAATCACATTTAGAAATATAAAATAGTTTTTCAGAAGCACATTATTATATTGCTGCACAGAAATTATTTAGCTTTCTATGAAATCACTTCTAGCAATTGAAATGAAACTATCAGCTATTAAAAATCTACCTGAAGTGAATAATTTGCTAATTTCAAGACCCTGCTGTATTTTCAAAACTTTAATAGGAGAAAAATTATCCTGTTCCACACTAGTATAGAACAGATGGATAGGACAAGTACTAATATTACATAAGGAAAACAGCGACAGGTACAGTTTTATTGCTTGTGCCTCATACATTAACTGTTATCTATTTAGTTTCACCGTACTACAGTTATGAAACAATTGTACAGAACTTCTTTTCCAAAAATGTTGACAAAATATTGATGACTTGCATAACAAACTCAGAAGTGTGTTTTTCAAATGTTTTACTTCATATATTTGAGATGATGTTCTAACTACAGTCATGGCAACTGCAGATTTACACAGTCTTAGAATCTTCCCATTTTGGAGACCAGATCTGGAAATTGTATCTGCACACCACGCTGGACTTAAATTTCAGATTTCTTTTGACTGAGAAAAGTAAGTTTGTAATACATGGTTAGTTTAAACAAACAACCAAGCAACCCCAACACACCCATAAAAAAACCCACAATTGAGCTCAAATATTTCTTTTCCATATATGTCTAATTGTACACATTGACATTATTCAGCAACAAAAGCTAACTAGAAAGCCTGTAGACTTGCTTCTACTGAAAGAGGGTAGGGAGAAGAAAGTAGTAATGGAATACATCTTATTCCAAACACAGTTGTTTGTTTCTATTTCATACACAAACCCAACAGAGCTGCTTTAATTGAGCCTTAAATATATTTTGCTACAATCTTCATGTTAACAGGACTTCTGCAAGGGTTCCAGGAAAGAAATGCTCATGAAACAGAGAATAGGGGAACATATAAGCCATTACAGAAGATTGGATTAAAATGTACTTACCCGGGCCTCTCAAATATCATACATCTCCATTATGTAGGCTTTAGGCACCAAGCCAATGGTTCCCTTCATTTCTCCTACCCACCAGCCAAATCTATTGTACTCCTAATTGAAAACAATATGCAATATTAACCTTTAGTCGGATATAAATGCAATAGAGTTTGTATGCAACTCCTTATGGATGTTTCCTCCTATATACAGTTATAAGAGCTTGAATTCAAAATTAAAACATTAGATCTTTTTGTTTTAGGCATTCAAAATGCAGTTAGGCAAAGATATAAATTATATTTTTAAAAGACATGCATACTGTTTAGGAAAAGGAAAGAAAAGAAAAAACAGTTTCCTTCCCCCACCCCAAACTGCTGTCAATGTTTCTGTATGACAGGTAAAAATATACTTGATCTCATCTTTCTATATCTTTTTTTACCTATATAAAATCTTATGATAAGGCTGACCTCTGAGAAATTACACCCAAGTTATTTAAAAAATAATCTTTGGCTTAAATGTGAAGGGAATGCTATACATTTAATGCACATCCTCTTTTTATGGACTAAGTATATCACTGACTTAGGGGTTGCAAAAATTTTGACAACAGCTCTCACATGGTCTGACAGATGACTAATGTATTTTTGTTTGAAATTTGCTTAGGCTTAGTGAGATAAATATGAAACAAAATGAATTATAATAGTTTAAAGAAATAATATCTTCCAAAAGCAATACCAAGCAAGAGTACTGTGGGATCCAAATTTAATTTTTTCCTATGATGTAAATATTTTAAGATCAATCCTAATAGTAGTTCAATAAATTGTAACTGCTGAAATTGCACACACATATGTATCGAGTTAAATATGAAGCATTATTAAAACCAAAACTCCATTGAAAATGGAATGATTAGTAAGATAAAAATTACTATGGAACAAACATGGAAAATATAAAATACACAGATACATATGATAAACAACATCTCCCTACTGACACACTGCTCTTCTGAGATGAGAAAAGCAAGGCTGCAGGATTTTTGAATTGATGGTTCTTCTGAGCTGATGCTATCAGCTGCAATTTTGCCTTTAGCCAAACCTATTTGTGATACAGCAGTCAAGAAGCAGACAGATGTTTAAGGGTTAATAGATTTCAATTGGAACCCAAACTATCCTGACTTTCTGCTAATATACACAGGCTGTTCTAGAGGTCCCTAGGGTCCTATAAGGTGCTTAGTACCCTCCATTCTCCCTGTGGGGAATGTGAAAGGACCTTTATAAATATAGAGATACAGTTTGCATATTTATACTTCACTCTCAGGCTTCCTAAAAAATACATTCTTATTGTTCTCTTTTATTTTTATGTTCTGTTTGAACAGTTACTATTTAAAAAAAATTTAAAAGCCCCTCCTTCTCCTCTTGGAGGCAAACAGAGCATTGACCATTTCAAAGTCCTACCCCAGAATATATAAAATATTAAAAATACATAATGTAGGGATTTTAAAAAAATCCCTAAATACAACACACACATTAGGAAAGCTCCTGAACAAATGCAAAATACATGGCTGGAAAAAGGTAGGAAAGGAATTCATCTCCTTTTCTCTACTGCAGCAAGGAATTCTGGGGAGTACTTCTACAAGGTTAGGTACAGATATTCCAAAAAGCAGAAGCAGAGTTGATCCAAGTTACGCAGTTTTCTACAAGCAGCATAGTTTGGATCGGTAGCTAACAGAACACACATTCAACCTTTGGTGGGGTGGCATATCTTAAAAATGGGTTCCACCATTTTTAAGCCAGTTTGTGTGTGCCACACTTACGTTCTGCTAGAGATACAGGCTGGTTTTGTGTGCTGAACTGCTCTTCTGTTATGGGTATAGACCAGTTTCCAATCACTTACACCAGTAAAAGTATAATGCCTGTACCTAGAAGTCCAGAACCATTTGAACTAGGCTGTCAGTAAGAACTGCCCCTTGCTGCTGTTTAAGAGGGTTTCCATGAGCTCTTATGGGATGCCTTCACATTGCAGTGATAACTCTTACAGGCTAGGTAACAGGTCTCACAGCAGAGGCTCAAATAATTTATTTAATCTCGTTTAAAATTTTATATATTAAATAAACGCATGTGTGTGTGTGTGTGTGTGTGTGTGTGTGTGTGTGTGTGTGCGCGCGCATGTGTGTGTGTAAACACAAAATATATATGTATCCCACAATATTATGCTTACATATATGAATTATATCTCTAGAATAAAAAGTGGTACTTGTTTAAGATGCCAGCCCTCATTTATGCTATAGGAATTGCAGTACATTAAAAAAAAAAAAAGTAAATATTTTAAGTTGCTATCTGGAACCTATGGAGTAACTGGCAAGAGACTAATTAAAGTTTTGCTAGCCATCACTAACACCTTCCACTCCTGCCCCCCACCTCTCTCTCCACCTTCCAAACAAACAAGAAAACAAACCAAACAAAAAACTCAATGTGTAAGAGCAGGGAAGTGGCTTAGTTAAGTGAGCAATAAGCTACATATGACAAATGGCACTGGAAAAGACTATGGACTAAATTACCACTTGGAAATCTTTTGCTTAATGGCACCGCATGAACTTCAAAACAACATGCATGCTTTAAAAAAAAAAAACTATTCAGATGCCTGTAATTAAATTAAAAACATGTTGCTTTTTGAAAACTTTTCATTTCTTGCTATTTAGTAATACATCATTTAATACCGTTGTGTGAAAGTAAATGATAAGATGAAATGGATGATGATGGAACAGTCTAGTAAGCTAATTTATGGATTCACTGCAGCCATTACACTATATGGACAAGAATGCAACACAGAAGCTTTTACTTTATCATTACTACTCTTTGTATGAGCCTCAGGAGCAACATGAATCCATTAAACCATTTGCAAGCTAAGGAAGTTGGAATGAAAATGTAACAGATTTTTGGTTACCAAGAACATTATGTTTTAACTTCAAGTTTTGGAGTTATAATTATGTAGCAGTCCCTTTCTAACTGGTTAACATACACACCTCTTTCTCCAAACATCCTGACTCCTCCCCCTCCCCCACCTTCTTTGCAGATGCACACACAACATCCAAATTGATGTATTGTTTCTACCACTGTTATCAATGATAAATTACTTACAGTGACAATATAAAGCAATTGATTCAATGTTGTCTTGAGGTCCGTATGTCTATTACTGCAGTACAAGACATGTAGAATAAAATAAAGTCTAAAATCCACATTTGAGGGAAATAATATATAAAAATGCAGAAGCAGTGGACTCCAATTCTGATGGATAAATATATCTATCTGCTTCAGAATTACAATGTCTGATGTTCAGCAAGCAGTACCCAGGATCTCAGGTACCAGTAGGCTTACCATCTGGTATCCCTCACTGCATTCAGCTCTTAACATCAGAGCTAACATAGGCAAGTGGCTACACTTCAGAAGGACTGATAAAATAATGAAGAGTCCTTTAATCTACAGGAAACCATTCTAGTCAATTTATAAGAAATATTGCATCCCTTTGTAGGATGTGTAATTATTTTCTATTAATCATGTGCTATAAAGCTACATTATGTGGTTATTCTGTTATCACTAGAAAGAGGCCTGCAGTCAGCTCCTGACAATGTTAGGTAATTACTAACACAAAGCTTCTTTCTCCTTATGTAGAAATGCTATCAAGATCCAGTGGTGCTGTGATGCTTACAGTATGAAAATAACACTCCTAAAAAATTCAATAACTGCAAAATGAATTGCTTCAGGGGAAACAGAGGAGTAGTGGTATGCATGTGTATTATATCTATATCTATAGATATAAGGAACAGGAAACATCCTTGCCAAACAATAATAATAAAAACAGAGAATAACTATATGAAAGCTAAATGCTTTTAAAAATACTGTTATATTTTCATTATTCATTCAGATAGAGGGAGGTGTTTTGTGTTGTTTTTAAATGCAGAAGTTTACTAAGCAAAGTAAAATGATTGCATCCTTTCTTAAAAATAATAGATGATGGTTGTATTTCTGAGCTGCTAATTTGACGTTTTTTCTTACACATTAATTCTCTACATATAGAATAAGGTAGTAACAAAATACAAATCCTGATCCTGAGAAGACTTTAAGTCTGCTCTTAATTGCTGTGAGCAGATACTTTATCCCATTCCTCCCTGACCAACTTAATGATTTGAAGTTAAGCACGTGCTTAAGACTTTAAAAGATCTGGGCCCAAAAGATTTTTAAAGTTTGTTGAAGAGCATTCTGGAAACACATTTTTAATCTTATTATTTTATAGTGGATGGAATGTTGCCATAGAAAAGAGAAACTGAAAATGCAACAGGTTTGACATGAGGTTCTCTCTTCCTATATGTAAGGACCAGACCCTGTGAGGAGCTATGCATTTCTAAATGTTTAGTAACCTCTCAACCCCTCCTGACTTTAATAAGAGTTGAGAACATTTGGCACTTCTGACCCCTTATTGTTCAATCTATATGGTGCTTTCTCTCTTTTAAAATGATGTCAGAAAATGATATTAATGACTTGAGGAAATCAGTGATCCATTTAAAAATAAATACAAAATGCAAATGGATTAAGAATTTTTATGTTACCAATAACACTGCTTCTCAATTGTAAATATGAAAACTTTATCAATTGAGAAGTTGAATGTACCAATACCTAGTGTGGTTAAAGTGAGTAGCCTCTGCTATCAGGATAGAGGCGGCACAGGCAAAACATTTTTTTAAAAGGTCCTATGGACCAATTTTGGCAATAATATTTTAAACCACTTTAATTTGTCCGGGAGATTCAAACTTGCTGAAAAAATTTAGAGCTTCCTTTGCTGTAACTCCTGAATGATGCATAGTCATCTAGGGAGCATTTTTGGCAGAGAACAACATTTTCTCTAAAAAGCAGAATATGACAAATGCTTTAGATAACTGAATTAGACTTCTTCACAGGTGGAAGAGTTGTTTTAAGACAGCAGTAAAATAGTCTTCCTTAGGAATATAAACCTCAAAAATGTATTGTATGGTAGCACTGTTAGGTTATATATATGCCATTATGACATGTACCAAAATATAAATCAATTAAAAGTTACAGTACAAATAAGGGGTAAAACAGACTTGGTTCTAACCTGAAAACTGATATTCTGAAAACTTCATGGAATGAATAAAGATCTGTTTTATTTTCCATCTCATGCCACCATGGCAAAAAATATTTCTTAGATAGGTATATGCTTACATTTTGTTAATAAGAATTTATTTTGTTAAATTTACAGAACTAGAGTCACTTCTGAATGAATCTGGATAATGCCATGCTTGAAGGTTTTCACCCTAATCCTGATTTTTTAAAAAAAATGATATGGTAGGCTTGTGCAAGAAATATACCTAAACTAATGAATAAAAGACTAGTTTATACTATAAGCTCATCATTGGGAACTGAATTATTGATAAATACAGCTTTCCATATGATCAATTAAATAGTCTAACAAAAAGCACTGCAGATTATAGTACAATATGCAGGCTGCCTTTCTTGCAACTGTCAAAAACAATATTTGAATCATAATACTTGCACTTTTCAGGAAACAGCTGCACTTCTATGCTCTATTATATGTTCATAGGAAGTAATCTGAGTTTATAAAACTATTACGCCTTCATATTTTCATTAAACAAAAATAAAGATGATGTGTTTTAAAAGTCTGTTTTCTTGACAGCACAGTTGCTATACACTTGTAGATGTTGAAAATAGTGTGTAGTGATATGAATATTGACCTAGTATGCACTCTACATCCAGCAAAGTTTAAGTGTTGTCAAAGCAATGGGTTATGTGGGAAATGAAATTTTCATGGACAATAAATACCTACTTGAGTGGCATCAAGCTGCTTTACCATGTATTAAATTAACAGGGAACAAGTAAAATTTCAGTTACAATGAGGGGAGGGATGACTCCTCTGTCTTCCTAGGAAATGTTTTTTGGTGTTTTTAAAAACATAAATGTAGACATCTGGTTGGTATGAAACATGTTAAAAAGATACAGATTGTGCATGAATCCAGAAAACTGATATGGCAACAGACAACAAGAAGGATGTAATGGCCTGCTAATTCACTCAGCAGTTTCATGATCCTTTGCATCTGGCTTATGTAATGAAGCTTTCCAGCACAAAACTTTTTCACTGAAAATAAATGCAATTGCTGCACTCTTGTAAACTGTATATCCACAGCACACCAAATTTTGACAGATCCAGCTGTTCAGCAATCCATAACTGTATAAGTCAGTTTTCAGTGAAAAAGTAATGTTAAAGTCTGGTGCCACTATGGCTATAGATGGTTCTTTGGAGGTGGAGGGAGGCAAAAGGTACAAATTTCTGAAAGCTGTATAGAGCAGAATATAAAAAAAAAAACTCATCAAAATGTTCAACAGAATTTTAAGAAAGAACACTGACAGAAAACTAGGATGGATTAATCTATAAGCAACTAAACTGGTATCTCACTTGGCCAAATTTAAAGGTTTTAAATAGATGAAAGAAAGATAAAAAAAATGTATTGTTAATACACAGCTAAGCATTTGCAAGATCAAAATCATAGCGGGTCAAATTTTGTCTCTCACTACACATTTTTCTGAATTAACTCAGAGACTACTCATGATTAAAGTCAAGCATATTTTTGCATTCTGTAATGTTTAATGGCTTTAATAAATACTTAAGTTAATAAATTTTGTTTCACTTAAACCCCCCCTACTATTTGCTTCAGATGCACACAAACTGGAATTGCCTTAATTGCACTGTATTTGTTGTCTTTATCTATTCATAATGTAAAAGTGCTGCAGTTTTCAAAACTGTTCCTGTCATAGTAATTATCTCATTACAAAGTGAAAACATTTCCTTTTTCATACTTCTCTAAGGATCTGTGGAAAGTATGAGAAAATTACAGTTGTTTGGAGAACACGCAAAACTTATTAGCAGAAGTTAACTCATACATGGTAATAGTTATTATAACAGGCCAACATATTTATGATTCACTATAAAATATTTTACAACTGCACAAATACTCTATCATTTTGCTAATATTCCACTGTTCCTACTACAATACTTGAATTTAATACTTTATCAGGAAAACATGATTTCTATATGATTAATGTTAAATACATGGCTGACATATGATAGGAAAGTAATAAGCCATAGCTAGGATCAAGCTGAAGTTGAATTTATGACACCATTTTGGGTCTGCACACATCACCTACTGTCAGTAGCTGCATCTCTCATTTTCAACCACTAGATGGTGTGAAAAAATTAAAAAATTGCCAAAGATTCATGCCACTGCCAAAAAGTCTAAATGTTCATCTAGTAAATTAAAAAATATTTGCTGAAGCAAAGTCTTCTCAAAATTTAAAATTGTTTATATTATTTTTTACCCTGGTTATATTCTTACTAACAGATGAAGAAGGTGTTGTTAATGCTTAGCCCTTGAAAATGAATAAAGTGGAAGGTTAAGATGGATAATTCCCTGGCACTTCACCTCCAAGGACCCTAAATTCAGACCTGACAGTAGTGACCTGCTCATTTTTCTGAAAAAGCTGCAACAGTCCTTAAGTAAAATAGGCCTGTATTTTGTGAGCTCTATTTTGAAGTAGAAATCATTCCTAAAACAGAGAGCATCTATATATTTAGAGAAACTAGCAGACCAGTCTCAAGGACTGAATATGTATTAATCAAGGCATGACCATGAGATAGTTGAAATGGATAGCATGTTTTTCCACCTCTGCCCCACTTTATAATGAATGGCATACTTAAACAGTTTCAGGGAACCAGCCAAAAAAACTCCCCACCTATGATTAACAATTAAGATTTCATAAGCCCATTATAGCATTAGAAAATAGTACAATGGACAAGGACGTTGATGCATAATGTGAAACTGTTTGTGCCTGTAGTTTACATGTTTAAGTATGCTACTCTTCAGTACTATACAACTGAATGAATGTCTGCTCAATCAAAAAGACCTATTCTACCTGTAGAAATGCAATTCTATAGTTAAAGTGACAATGAGATACCTCAAAAGTAGTACATGGTCACATTATCATTAGCAATATATCTTCTATATTTTTTATATATGACTGCCCTCCTAGCCATAAATCTTGAATTTATTTAAACAGAAGCCATACATTCATTATCCAAAAACGCAGCAGTTAAACATATTAAGGAAGATTTAAAGCAATTTTGATGAAACTGAAAAGTTTTAAACTAACAGAAACAGAGGACTGCAACCTTCATGATGTTACTTATAATTTCAGCACAGAAGTGCTGAAACACTTTAAATGGGCTAGCATGACTTCAAATATGCATGATACTAAATGACAACTAAATATGAAAGAACGTACCAAATATTTTAACCTTATTTGTCTACTGTGGAAACTTAAGTTTTTTTGTTTGTTTGTTTTTTGTTTTTTTATCTGTGGGGTTAGAAGAATATTTTCCCCTCTAATGCAGTCATATGTAAACCTCACTGAGCTTGGCATAAGCACATTCAAAGAGGCAAAAATCTTCCTTAGGTTAATTTATATTAAATTAAAACAAGGATACTGGTTTAATCCATGACATTATGTGGAAACAAAAGACTCACATTTATGATTTCTTTTACACATAGGAGAAAATGGTGCATTAACAATTGCCTAAATCTGTCAGCAGCATACACAGAACCCAAGTTATCAGAACAGATAAAACCCTAATTCAAAAAGAAGAGCATTTCTAGTTACAAGATGCCCAGAAAATCAAAATCAGCACGCACAGGAACACAAAGGAAAAGGAAATAAAAAACATAACATAATATAGCATCCTACAAGGTTAACTTTCACATGCAGTAAACATTTGATTTAACCAACACTTAAAAGGATAAACATTTTAAGTTGATTTGTTATGTTTAAATACAATTATGTTCCACTTGACAAAATAATGAATTACTGTGACTACCTGACACCTAACAAGGGGTCTAAAGGGAGTGCCAATTTCCCCCCCGTAGTATTGTAAGAATGCATGCTTTTACCATGACATACTTTTTTTTACACCAATTTATTCTCAGTATCATACTATACCTTGCTGAGAATGTAGATAATGTCACCACGTTTAAATGACAACTCATCAGGTACATCTCCTGTGCAGTCCCACAAACCTTGGTAGAAATTAGCATAATCGGTATTTTTATCCTCTGGGGGGGGGGGGGGGGGAGAAAAAAAGGCATACATTAAATCTTCCAAGAATATGTAATCTTTTATCATCAAAGTAGCAATTAAGTCTTCAGACAACAAACAAAGATGTGCTAGAACACATTTCTCAATTTTCATCCTAGAAATACCTACCACACACCAAAGACAAGCAAATAGAAAGCAAGTTAAACACGTGAATCATTCATAGGCAGTGGCTGTGTCATCTAAAGCATGTAGCTACAGGTTTTCAAAGCGTTTAGCAACTACAACTTACAGCATCTAGTTTTCCCCTACTAATATATTTCCAGCAAGCCCTGCCTGTATTGTAACATGAAAAGGACAAAAATGTTAGAGTATAATTACTAAATCCTGTGAGAAGGGGCCAATGTAAGCATTTCCTGATATACTTTCCTCCCCCCTTTCCAAAAAAGCTAAATCACTTTTCTGAGAATCTTTCTTATCTTTTGGTTGTTACTGCTGAAATATTGGAGAACTTTCAAACTGTTTGCTGAAGCTGCATTTCTAAAATATTTGTGTCAGCTCCAGTTTAGAACATTAAGCTCTGGCTAAACATGCAACATACACTATAGGCATAAGCTCATCCTTCTAGCAGCATAAGCACAATAGATGTGCTGTGTTCAAACTGCCATACAGACCATTAACTGATTGATTATTTAGCACTCTTTGCTCTGTAATACCGCAATAACAGAGTAATAAATGCTTTGTCATACGCTTACAATACAGAGTGCATCTCCTGAAACACAGAACTTATACACACAGCTAAACACACTGGATGCTTCTGTTACACCGCAAACTATTTCCTGTTTTTAATTCCACGAAACTGAAGTTTGATGAGTTAACACAAAAAGAATGTAAGCAATACCAATAATATGATTAGTAACATTATGTATACACTAACCAGACAGAATGTATATATACTAATAATTTACATCACTAGAAAACTATTTTCTAATTCTGGTAACATAAATATCACTGAACTGGCTGGATCGAGGCTGTCATCTTAGTTTTGTTATATGATCCTTGAACAGCAGACTTGCTGGTTATTCCAACATACACCAGTCACATTTGCATGTCATTAACACTCTACACCATTATTTATAGTTTACTATTTAACCACGATTGGCTAAGATTATTACGGGGGGAAAAAACGCCCTAAAATATCAAGCAAACAGGAGAAATTGCCACACTCTTTTAGAATGTAAAGCATTGTTCTACTCATGTTATCCTATAGTTAAAAAAGCATTTTTAGATCAGTTGCAGTGTTTCCTATGACAATCAGAACTGCCTTCTACATACTTTCTTTAGTCTGTGGGGTAGCATCTTCAGATGTCATTACTGGCACAATTCGGAATATGCACAACTCTGGCATAAATTAAAACTGCTGTGCTTGACATTCATTTTTATCCTTTGCATAAACTAGTATTGATTGGTTAATATAGCACTAGAGGGCACTCTGACTAGCAGCACAAAAAATTTGCTGTGATCATACTAAAATAGAACTGCATTAAAAAAACCCCAAAACCTTAGCATATTTTTTTATGTAGATGTTTAGACTAGGAGAGCCTGAATCAGCCTGAAAAATTTACAAGGTCCAAGTTTTGACCAAGATAGTCCGGTAGTTTACTATCCACTGGCTCCAATGTAGCAAAAAACCCCACTACAGTAGAACAGATAAAATAAAAAAATCTTTACAATAATTATGACATTAAAATACCTGATTAATATTCTTAGGTACAGCCATGACCATTATGCCCATCACTTTTTTCTTTTAAAAAATTATATGAAGACCACAAGAAACGATTTGGTTTGTGGCAATTTGCTAGTCTTTCCAATTGTTTTTTCTTTTAATATGCTAAATAAAGACTTTCAGCTCCTCAAAGTTAAACAAAGTGAGTTGGGATTTTTCACACAAACACTTCTCACTTTCAGATCTCTTCTTCCCATTATGCGCCTGGTGTAACTTCCATTAACATTAATGGGAGTTACATGGGGCACATCGACAGGAGAAGAGATCCCACAGCGAGTGAGATGCATCTCTCCCTAGATTTGCATCATGAACATTTTGTTAAGCCTCAGAGTGGAAACACAACTGAACTAATGACTTGGCAACACTGGAAAAGATGCATTCTAACATCCTTATTGCTATCCTGATGTGGTTGTCCAAAGACCAACCATGGCTCTGTACCCTCACATATAAAATTTATATAAGAAGACCTTCACTTATACCAGTAAACCACATGAATGCTTCAGAGTAACTGGTAGGGCAGAAAGATGAAAGTTACAAATAAAAAGAAAAAAAACATCAGTAGTTTGGTAACAATTACTTTTAGTCTCCCAAAGAAAGAAGTGTTTAATTTCTGGATGGAAAATCTTGCGCCCATTAACTGCAAGTAGGACTAAACCCGGGACAGGCAAAATGTGGCCCGCGAGCCACATCCAGCCCGCTGGGAACTTTCATCCAGCCTGCGGCACCCGCCAACAAATTGTGTCCCGCCCAGCCCTTCTGCCTACGAGGGTGGCAGCAAGGTGTCTACACCCACCCCCAACATACCCTATTAAGCCTTGCTCCCACCCTCACGGGCGGAAGATCTTGGCTTGTGAGCAGCAGGTAGGGAAGCGGGGTGTGTGTGGAGGCAGGGCTGCAGCTGGGTGGGAGCATGGCATGTGAGGCTGGTGCTGGCAGCAGTGTGGAGCCTGCACCTAGGGGCATGGGGGCAGCGCATAGTTTGGCTGGGCAAGGTTTGGGTGTGTGGGAGGGTGGGGGATATGTGGAACATCCCCCTGTCAGCTTCTCCTATGGCTTGCAGCCCCAGCAGGGCACTCATGCACTCGTGCTCGGCACTGGTGCCTGGCTTCAGCCAGCACTGCACATCACGGTGAGGAGCACAGCCCCCACCAGGCCATCTGTATCACTGCCACTACCCCGACTTGCATGGCACTGGAAGGAAGCCCCAGGAACTGGAGCCAGCTGGCGTGGGGAAGGCAGCCAGCTCCAGCGCCTGGGGCTTCCCTCCCCTGCCGGTGAGAGAAATTGCCCAGCAGGGACTGTGCTCCTCGCCGCAATGTGCAGCACTGGCCAGAGCCAGGCAGCAGCACCCCCACCTGCTGCTGTGCTATTGGATGGGAAGCGTGTATGTGTGGGGGGGGGTCCCCACACCCCATCTCCCCTTCCTCACACCCCATAAATGCCCCCCTCCCCCCGCGTTGACTGCAAAAGAGCAGCGTGTTCCAGCGCCACATACCCACACCCTACAAATGCCACATAACCCCCCAACATACCCTATGCCCCCACACACAGCCATCCCCCCACCCCCATACCCACACATGCTCCCAACCCCACCACACACACACACTCCCTACACAATGTAAATGACTAAGAATTTGAGTTATTATGCAATCCCCTCTATATCCAGCACACGAACACAAATCATGAAAAAAAATGTTTTGTAATAAAATTAAAATATGTGATACTAGGTGTTTGACTTTTAGCGTACGATTTGTTTTTTTCTGGTTCTAAGATGGCAACTGCCCCCCGTCCCTTCTGGTGGCAAAGGTCAGGAGTTAGGTGTGGGACGTCTGGTCACAATATGGCAACCAGAAGGCAGGGCAACTGTCAAGGGGTGGGGCTACCCATGAGGCCCTAGACAGCTCACCAAACCTCATTAAGCAGCCCTCCACCTGAAATAACTGCTCTCCCCTGAACTAGAAACACATGCAGAATGGTAAGTATGTCCATGTCTTCAGAAGCAATGTGTCTAGAACTGAAGACTTTATAAAGTGGTAGGAACTGCATGAGGAAAAATACACCAAAGTATTGCATGCTGTAAAATAAAACCCTCACACTGATTTCTAAAATACCAAGCGTTATTGCTTAGCATCTGTTTTACTAATTTCAGCTGCCTGGCTTAATTTCAGAGTCATGAAGATAACCCTTCTCTCTCTCTCTTGCTTAGGATGGAAGAAGTGAATATAAGAGCAGGAGGTGACCTGGCTGAAAATGCATTTGACACTTTAGAAAGAAAATGACACTGATCCCCAACTCCCACTATTTTAAATACATAAAAACAGATCACTGATTTGATCAATAATAAGTTGATAATGGAGCTTTGATCAATAATAAGCCAAATGGAGCTTAAATTCAAAAGATACTGATTAGTTGATATCGTGGTACTGCCGATAGTGTTATAAACAAATATTGAATTTCTTGCAAATTCTATATAGCCTGTGTTTACAACTGCTGATAAAAAGAGCAAATACTTTATATAAGAGGCCTTATTCTCTAGCTCTTACTCATCTACACCAGGCATGTATGTTCCAGTGCTCTGCTTTGTGACATCCCAAGAATCACGGTAGACCACTAATTCCAAAAATGAATCATCCTATCTTTACATACCCGGAAAATCCCCGATAATTTTCAAAGCTGCCTTGTGAAGGATTTCTTCAGTCATCATTCTCAATCATATTTTTGGTGTGTATGTAAGGCTGATAGGAGACATGGATATTTCTGTTCTATGAAGTGATGAGAATGCTTAATCTCTTTTTCATCAGATCCAGACAGTGTGGCTTTGCTACTTTCCTGATGCCAGACACAGATAGGGCCCTAATGAAGATGCGACTAACTCATGCCAGATAGGTAGAGATGGTGAAAGTGGAACCTGCTAGAAGAGATTCTAGAAGGTATGTGCATCTCTGGTAACCAAGTATGTCTGCTCTTTTTTCAAGAATGCTCACAGTAACGGTGGTTTAGGGTCTCAAACTTTTCAAGGTAGCACCAGTACTCATAGTGACTTTACCTCCTTTTCTCCCACATTTGCAACTAGGCAGTTGTGCATCTTTTGGGTGTTTACCTCACTGTCTCTCTCAGGTTGATGCTGGATGATTAGAACCATCTGTGCTTCCATCTTTCCCTGCAGACCACTGTGACAATCCACTTAGTGCAAAACCTACTATTATCAGCTTTCTCAGTGATGCTAGAAGTCCAACATACTGGACTGCTACAGTGACACCCTAATGTTTCCAAACATGAATTACAATGCCCTACATCAATGTGGGCTGGGGTGGTGCAGGTGCTAAGGTGCATAGTTGCCAATCCAGAGGTCATAAGTTTGAGGCTATAAGTGCTCACAGCATCGCCCTTTCAGATTCTAACAATTCTGTTAAATACTTTGTCACAAGGACATGAAAAAGGAAAGGAAGTGTGGGTCCTGAACACCTTGCAGAAGACCTTTCTTGAGAGTAAAATGTGTGGTGCTGATCTGTGCTAAGATTTAAGAAATTTTATAGCAGGGCAATAGACAAGTCCTACTGTCTAGGACCCAAGCTTGTTAACCTTTAGACTATATTTCAAAGGCTTGAAAATACTTTTCTACCTGAAAGTTCAGATAGGAGTTAGATTCTCATTCCTTTATGAATGGTATTTTTGGCAACTAACTGCTAGCCGCAGTTTATTACTCATTGTTTCTAATGTGTGTTGTTAAAAAAAAGCATCATGAGAGATGAATCAGGAAAAAGGAAATAGCAGCTCTAAATAGTCAATACTTGTTTTACTATCTACTACTAGGTTCAGACTTCAGATCTGGCTTAAAATTTAATGTTAGAAAATATGGAAATATACATGAAATGATTAGAATTAATTTAATCCCACCCTCCACCAACCTCCTAACTCCACATTAAAATGATGACACTTGCAACCTCTTGCAGAGAAAGTTAGATGTTCAAATTAGCAGCAGCCTGCAGCTGTTATATCCTAAATCTACTAGTGCCTTAGGAATTGAGGAACTGTCAAGTAGTTTTTCTTGTTAATATTGCCTTGGCTTTGCACATATATGAATCTGATATATGCGTGAATTTCAGACAGCTTAAACTATAGTCAATGCTACCTGGGTTTTGGTATGGCTATGAAGAAGTTCATGGCACTAAATACAACAACTGCGTATAAGACATTGCCTGGATGTATATGACATGAACGTTTGTACAATTGTGCCAAACTATTACATGTAATGCAATCTATTCAGGCCAGAAATGCTGGAAGTCTGCCATTTTGGAAGACAACTATTTAAGGCCTTTCAAAATAGCAGGAGTACCCTAGTCAACCCTAGTGACATCAAGATAGGTGAAGTTCAACCTAAATGGAGTGTACAATTTAAACATGAGGGAGGTATGGTTGTGCAGACAGATTCTTAGTTTTCAGACTCTGCTGTGATGAAGATGTGTGTGGTTTGAGGGTATAGCTATCTCCGTTTTCATTTGTTCTGATGTTTGTGCAAAATATGCAGGAATGCACACAACTTCCTCCTTCTTTGGCCTTTTCTGACCCTTGCTATCCACATCAGGAAGAGAGAATGCAGACCTTATGAGATAAGGAGGAGGCATGTAAAGGAATTCTAGTGGACTGACTTGGGGAGCAGATCTTGGTCACTGAACAAGCCCAGTGCGCTCCTTATATCTTCCCCTCCTTTTATCCCACCATAACAAAAATCTCAATCCATCTAACCAACAAATAATTCAAAATTGGTTTAAATCTTTACCAAGACTGAGATTAAAGTGAATTTAGAGTTTACGAATACACTGCTGTGAAGTTAAGATTTGATAAAAAAACATCAGGAAGCCATTCAAAATAAGACCTTTATTTAACCCTCACATATCCAAAATGCCTCGAGTTTTCTCAATTTAAAAGAAAATGTCTGGCCTGGCAGAAGATTCAGCATGTAAAACTGCTGTCAAAATTATTGAGTTCTGACAAGGATAAGCAGCTTGAATGTCAACACTGGGCTATAAAGAAATGCTAGCATCTCCCATAATATACAAGCATGTATGCACACATGCAACACAAGTGCACGTGTGCCCTACTGCCCCCAAACACACATACACACACACACACACACACTCTACAGAAGATGGTAAAAACATTTCTTTTTTTACTTGTGCTCAAGACTCATTCAGATCTAAGTATAGTATCCGGTGTGTGTATTATTTGTTGGACAAACCAATACAAAAAACTTGCAACCCCACTCAAGAATGTTTGAAGTTCATCTGATGAGATGCCTGGTAAGGTAGAAATAAGCTTGTCAACTCGCTTTCCTATACAGCAAAAAAACTTCTAGTGTTAAGGAAGGTCAGAGGTCACTGTTATGCTAATGTTTTACAACTATTACCCAAAATTAACTTCATATCTGGGCAGAATTATTATGGTGCTTTATTTCAAGGATATCATATAATCCGCAGTAAAACTTATAGAGTTCTTCTTGAAGTTGGGATTGTGCTTAGGAATGAAAGTGCTAATACTTTGGTTATTTTAATAACATCCTTTAAAGTTCCTTTGAGCTGAAATATTAGTAAGAGCAGAAATATTTCTGTTGTCCAAGTTGGAATTGGATTAACCCTAACACAGCATTTTGATGGGACACTCCTATACTTACTGGAACATCTAAATGAATACTAGTGCTAAGTTTTCATTGAGTCATGTTGTTTCATGAGTGTTTTTTAGTGGAACACAATGCTAACAACATCTGATGATCCGATCCTCATTTCCTTTCCAAAAAAGGCAAACCAAAATCCTTTATAGCAACCTGTTCCTGCTTTCCTGCATGCGTCAGGAAATCAGGCCTCTTGTTTCCTCTCCACATGTTGCAGCAGGAAGACCACTACAAAGCTATTTCCCGAACACACTCTTCTTGTGCACCCTTCCCTTGACAGCACTGGAAGAATGATGTACAGTACATACATAACAGAGGAAGGTGGTACAGATTGCATGTCACTGCAGAACGCAGTTATGACATGGCAAATCTGGCCTTGGGTCACAGTTTCGCTGTGAAGGGGTGTACAGTCAAGGTAAAAAGCAAGTCTTCTCTACTTTGTGTCAAATAAACAATGTTTTATCAAGAAGACCACGCCCTCAGGCAAGTATATATCTTGTATTACCTTAGCTGGAAATGTCTTGCCATCAAGAAAAGTATCCCAACCAAATGACTTTACATAGTATATGAGGTTATTTTTTCCAGCCCCAATAATAATTAGCACAAGGGCAGTTTGCCAAGCTCAGGCAAAGACAATATCCTTCACAGTCTTCCCGAGCATTTGTGTCCTTTTCCAATTTTTACGCTGCTGTCACTGGACTCTGGCATTTCTTACCCAATTCATTTGCTTTCTGTGGTAATCATATGCAATGAAGATATGCATGGCCAACATTTAAACAGGCTGCAGATCAATTAGCGGTCTTAAGTTTATCTGATTTTTATCAAAGAAGACAGAGCTCTGGGTCGATTGTCAGAGCCTGTGTCAAGTTGACCTTTTCAGAGACGTCTACATTGCCAGTCCCTTGGGCAACTTGTTGTCCCCTGTTAGTCTCTGAATGGCAGAAGTCTGTTCTGCTCAAGCACAAAGTATACACAGATGTCTATATTACATTCTTATAGGTTTGACAGCAACTGCATGTTGTATCTATAAACTGTCCTTTAGCAGTGACACTTCCTCAATGATGATAAGCTAATTTATGCAACTAAATCTCCTTTGTGCAGAAATGAAAGCTAATTGAGTCATTACAAAGTAATTCAGGAAGGAATACCTTGTATAAATTGGCTTACTTTATAAATCCTTCTCAAGTGGTTTTCATGCATCCTAAGTGGTGCTAAGCAGTTTTGCTGCCATAAAATATCTTGATGAAACAGACAATTTTTGGAGCTATGAAAACATTATTTACTAAACCGAAAGGAAAAAAGACAGGAAAATAAAAGGTAAAGAAACATACAACATAAAGAAGAAACATTTCAATTACCTGAAACACTAGTAACATTCTCTTGGCTCAGCTTCCTTGGTGCTTCAGTCTTTGCAGGAGCTCTCTCTTCTTCTTCTGCAAAACACACAATTGCAAATGAAATGCTAAAGGGACACTTTAACTAATAGGAATTACAGCCTGTGTCAGTTTATAAAATGCACTATGCATTTTTTTAACTGGAAAGCATGTTTGCCATAAAGCCAAATTATTCTGCATTTGTATAAAATTCTGAGGATTTTTTAAATACATTTTAAAAGCTCAGTTACAAACACCTGTTGTATTTATATGGCCCTTTTTATTCTACTGTGCAAATGGCATTACGGGAATTTAAGTTTGCTTTCTCTCAATGACTTCTAAAACAATTAGAACTGGACTTTCCTTCTCCAATGCAAATCTTTTTTTCTAGGATAAGGGAAAGGAAACTCAGCAATGCAAACTTCCCCATTCATTCTTAATACAAAAAGTGTATGGATGTTGCTATCCCTGCTGGGTAATGGTAAGCATATTCTATCCCTCCAGATTATGCACAGGAGGCAAGGGGCCTCCTTGTCTTAGCTGTCATCCAGCAGGTCTCTCCTGCATGTATGATGGCATCTCTACTATAAGAACCATCCATTTAGTATCTCTACAGTGGCTGACATGGGAGCCCACACAAAAACTAGACTCAGGGAAGAAGGGTGGTTCCAGACATGTTAATACAGATTTGGACTTTATCAACTCTATATTCTCTCTCCTTGAGGTTAGGAGAGAAGAAAATTTGGAGCCTAGGAGTGCGTACATATGTACTAACTTTCTGACAGTTAACACACAAGTGAAGCAGAGTTGACTTAAATGCAGCGCAAGATAATACACTTCTAAAGTGTATGATGTTGAGTGGCATTAGTTAAGTCAACTCTAAGGGGCTCCAAGGGGCTCCTGCAGGGGAGGCCTCATAAGATGGCTGTCACCATGTCAAGGAGCTGTATGTGCGTACACCGCAACATGGCTTAAGTTGACTTAATTAAGTCACTTTATTTTAAGTTAACTTAGACATGTGTACACGTTCCGCCTGACACGCGCCCTACCACCCCCGTGCTCTTGTCAATGTAGAGCTGGACCCCTCTGGAATCTCCATAGCTGAGGTATAGAATGGGAGCGGGAATAGGAGTATGGCACAGATATGAAACTTCCCCCACCCCTACTCTTATATACAACCCACTCTGTATAGGAACAAGAAAACAACTACCATATAGGTATTTTAGTTAATAATTCTGTTGAAGAATCAAAAGGGAGAGACTTTGTATTTTTGTAAGGATAAAATGAAGTGTATACAGACTTATCCTGGCCATTATATAACAGCACAACACAGCTGTTCCTTCATCAGTTAAGTAAAAGATGATATACTGGCAAACACATTTTTCAAAGTAGAAGTACACTTCCAATACATATAAATTATTTTACTACTGCTATCTGCTATATTTTGTACTAATAATACATGTTGGCTTTTGAAGTCCATACACATTTTACTAATTCTGATATTATGTTGTTAATACAGAGTAGATGCAAAAATCAAGGCTTTAATTGAAAACATCTCTCGTAAACAGGTTATTCAAGGGTTTTAGATCATAGTCTGTTAGGCAGAGAAGGGTAATTTTTTGGTGTGAACATGTGATCACGTCTGCTGGGGTTGTTTTAGGGGGTGACAGTATAGTTGGAATTCTACACAAATTACATTATGCCCTAACATTTCCATCCTGCAAACTTTCCAACAGATGTTTAAGCACAAAAGTACACCCTGATGAATTCAGATGGACCACTTGTATAACTTAAATCACATGTATAACTTTCCAGGATTGGGGCTCTACAGTTGCAAAGTACAACACAATTTTGAGAAACAAGGTTGTGATGTACTGTGCACAGAACTACGTGCTGCTAGGCACTCAGTGCTGTGATTCTTTCTGATCCGATACCACTGGCAAAGATAGACATTAGGTTGAGACATACAAATAACTCTTTGACCCAAAATAAGAAAATAATAGAAAGGGTCAATCTAATGCTACAATACTAAAACTTAAGGCAAAAGGAGACATTTAAAACTGATTCTGCAGTTGGTACCATATTTGGTACACATTTCATTAAGTTTATATGACTAGTTATTTTTAAATACATTTTAAAAGTAGAGCAAAAACAGCATAAAATATCCCTATATTCTCTCAAAGGCACCAGGAGGCACTCTCACCCTGTGGTTTAGATGCCATTCTTATGCCAGTTACAAGCATTATTATCCCACCAACGGTCATCTTTTTTACCTGTGGCACATTACATTTTAATCACTCAGTTCCAGTTGAGAGAGAAGGCATCATAAATGGATTTTTTAAAGTTTTGACATTTGAGACTATAGAATTGTTGTTGTTAATAATGTTTATACAATATATTACTATCTATACCAACTGTTCCTTGAAGGTATTTTGCTCTCTACCCTTAATTTAAAAAGAATGTAAGGCAGTGAAGGCTTTAAAAGATCCTTCTAAATAACTGTGGGTTCATAAACAAGTTCATAAACAAGTGCTTTCCACTTCCAGAAAAAGAAATGTGCAATCACATTGTTTAGAAAGCATTATTATTTTAAGTGCAAGAGGAGAAAAAAGCCTGAACTTGTTTTTTGTGAACCTCAGAGGTTCTCCATGTCAGTGAAATAATAAGGATTTAGATCTAACAAAATCATTTAATTAGAGATAAAGGACTTGCTGCCCCTACCTACAGTTTCTTCACTTAGTGACAGTTAACAGTACAAAAGTCACACTGAAATGTCAAGATAATGCGTCACAGGGAGTCATAGAAAGCTCCAAAATAATTATAGTATTATCCTTACTCTCTCCTCCCCTTTTCACCTTTGTGGGAAAAGAGGTGTTTCTCCATTTTTTCCCTAAATCAACAGGAACTCTGATCAAACCAGTGACCTTTAAATGAACTGCGTATGTGACCCAATGAAATGCATCTGGTCCTAGAAAAATAGATTATACACTATACTCCAGTGATCTTCAGACACTCTGATAGCATGTCTCTCTAAACCAGAAAGGTAAAGATTTGTTATTAATATTATTCTTATGGTGACAGAACAGTGAAGGAGTACATGTATTAAAGTGTGCTCCCCTCCCTTCCCCAGTGGTTCTTATACTGCAGGTTAAACAGGAAAATTACTAACAGCTGATTGCCAGAGGCATTTCCCATATACACATGATTCTACTTGCACCTGTGATTTAAAGCAAGTAGAATGAATACAGGAGTATCTGGTTTCTAGACATATCAATTAATTTTTCTTCCACATTGTTCTTCTGAAAGGAAAATTCAAACTATGTGAATATAAAAATGGACTAAAGTTTGGCTTGCTTAATGCATTCCTGCAACAGACTTGGTACTCTTCAAGATAAATATGTATAAAGGCAGCAACTGTCCTCCCGCAAAATCTTATATTTGTCCACATACATACATTAGTTATTAAATTAATATTATTATTAGCTAGTATTTTATTGCATTGTTTTATTTGAGATAGACACTGTCATTACACAAAATTAATTAATACCCTGGATAATCACAGTTTGTGGGTTAATATATTCTATTCAACACTTTAATAACAGTAAACAAAAACAGCTCAGCTATGCAGCAAAATCCATCAAACCACACAGATGGTTATAAGCTTTTCATTATGTGGTTTCCATAGCAATCATATTGTAAATCTGGAAGCTTCTTGCAAATAAGCAGCTTGTATTTACATGCCTCTCAGCTGCAGCATGGAACTCTAACAACATACAAAGTTTTGATTCCAATCACATATTGTTAGACGAATCATTGGGAGATGTTTTGATCAGTCAAAATAAAAACAAACAACGGAGGGAACTAATTTGAAAAAAAAAATTCAGGCAGTGTATACCTGTGATACATGTGAATGTAACTAAATTTAAAATATCAGTGTGGCAAAAAAATTACAAGTATACAGCTTGACTTTTAAAAAAAAAAAAAAGACACCCCCCTTACAAAAAAAGATGTATTAGCAAATAAATACAAATCAGTGTCTCAGTGCACTCAAAATGGAAGTCACATGCATACACAGGAAGAACTCAAAAGAAACTGAAACATTATGGTTACAAACATAGCTAATTTGCTCACATATAATTAAAAGGTATGAGCACCTATTAACAGCTGACTGGTGAGAAATTCACAGTTTCACCAGGATATATCTTTTTCTTAAAATAACCCCATGTGACTGCAAATGGGAACTCTCAAGAAAAATGAGTAAATGCTTACTGTGGGGAAAAGTCAAGGCCCTCTCTCTCCCAGATTTATAAATTCAATTTTACAAATTGATCCTGCTCTGGAACAGATGGATTATTACCCTAATAAGGAACATAAATCTGTCCAGCTATGCAGTTTTACAAAATAGCAAGAACCAGCTTTTACAAAAGTTCCTGTAGCAAGGAGTTAAAGGACCAAAAATAAGGAGCAATTAAGGGGAAAAATGCTTATATCCATATTTATCCCCCTTAAATTTAGGCCCATGTGTCACCCAACCTACCAACACTAGCAGTGAGGACTCAAGCACAGAGCAGTGGGGGGACAAAGAAGAAAGCAGCAACAGCTCTCCCAGACCCTGCACAAGTTGTTACCCTTACAGTCTCTGAAGTGAATACTCTCTAGTTGAGTGGTGAATCAGTAGAAAGTTTGCAGAATTCTTGCTATGCGTCTTCAGATACCCTAGGCTCTTACCTGCATCCTAGTTCAAACCCCTGTCACCATACAAAACCTTTATGCTCATGCTCGTATGTCCTTCAAATCCAAACTTACTTGCCCAACTAGTGGTGTTACAAATAGCCTGGGCTTGCTTTACAGCAGGTTCTGATGTGTCCATTTTTTTAGTAAGGATACAGTTTAAGAATGCAGGCATATGATGCCATTGCCACAGAGTAATTTACCCAGGAATTTACTCTGGACTAGAACCAACACATAACCAACTGTCCCAAACTGGCTGCTCACAGTAAGTGCTACTATAATCCAGATCCTATAATGCTTGGCCATTTGGTGGTGGGGAAGCTGGCTTGCACCGGCAAACCTCTACCCTGGGATAACACCAACTACAGCAATGATTCTCAACCAATGATTCTCCAGATCCTTTGAAGGGTGCTACAAGGTTTGAGGAGGTAAGCTAGATAATGTAGAGAGATAAGCAGATAAGCACAGGCTCAGACTTGTGCTGTTTGGCTGATCCCCCACCCCAACTTCCCTGCCCCTCTACAAGGAGGCAAGCACAGTAATATATAAATTAGTTTTTGAAACTAGATACCATTCAATTCACAAAAGTTATGAAGAGGTATCTTGTATCCAATGAGGAGTGCATTGAGTCCAGTGAGGGGTGTCTTACGTCCAAAAAAGGCTGAGAACTACAGCACTAGAGCAGCAGACAACTAGTCACAAGCATATAGTTACTCCTCACTTTCTTATGAGTAGTGGTGTGATTTAAACTGGTATAAGCTTCAACAACATATGCGAGTTGACTCGGTTATAAGTGTCATGTCTGCACCCAAAACCTGGCTAGCAGAATTTAGATTCTGAAAGTTCCCCAATGTCCCTAGGCCTATATTTTATAGCCTTTCCATCTTCTCATTTTCTACTTGCCTGCATGCAGAGAGCTACTTTATATACATCGGCTTGGCGTTGAACCCTTCACTGCCTGCAGCCTGTTCTCTTTGTAACCTTAGGTCACTTCAGAAGTTAACTATTCTCTTCCCCCCACCCCGCCGCATCAGTCTAGTTAGCAGCATGATGAGGGTATTTTTTCTAGGGGTGTTTTGCTGCTTTGACTACAGCAGGGATATTGACTTTGGGAGGTGCAAACGGAAACATCTCCAAGATGCTGATGGAGTGGGGATAAAGCAGATGGCCTCAGTGCAATGAATGTATTACAACCTAAGAACTGACTACTGCAAGCCAAAGCACAGGAGCCATAAGTTCAACAACTCCTCATCTACTTATTGCCTGAGGCTTCAGCAAGACTTGTGATTGCCAATATTCAAAGTACAGCCCTTGACGTGGTAGATGATTAGCTCATGAACAGAAAATTAATTTTACAAAGGCAGAGAGAAGAGAGTAGAACTTACTAGTGCAAAAGTAGAGATCCAAGTGCCGGAACACACCCTGGAGTTGGCCAAATGAAATTGGGACAGTCCCGGAAGTATTTGGGAATGAACCTGGGATATGGCCACAAGCAAGAGCTGGTAAGTGGGTACAATCATCTTTGTTATAGTTGGAGGGAAATGTAGCATAAACGGAAAAATGTCTAGATAATGGCCAATAAAAATCTTGTTATATAGGAAATTACATGCATAGAATGACTTTGGCTTTTGTTGAGGCTGGAAGCCATGCCAGTCTGGGTCCCTCATTTCTTCTCAGTCATATGTAATCCAAGATGGATTCCAAGCAGGGAAAATAAAAGCTCTAAATATCTCACCAGTGATTCATTCCTACTATGTCTGAATTAATTATTCAAGAATAATCAAAGCTAGAATTATAGGTTTGGCAAGCATAAGTGCATGTTTCAACATAATACTGCTTTCTCTTTGCACCTCTGTCATACCAGCAGATTCTCACAGGCTTGTTCTGTTACAAGCAATAAAGTATTGTCTCAGGAAGCCTAGATTACAAATCCCAGCACTTGAAAAAAGTAAAAAGAAAAAACCTCCTTGAAGATTAAAGGACTTCCTGTGTTTCCTAACAGAGGCTGCTACTTAGCTAATTAGCACTATCTTGTACAGTTCTCTCCCTGACCTCTAAAAGCTTACTAGGAAACAGCCAGAGCTAATGATTGCTATATAAAAAAGGAGGGCCCAAAGTCTAGTGCTCTGGCATTCCCCTTTGGGTGACTGCCACTTCTGGGTGATTTGCAAAAGTTCTTTGCACATCTAAGGATAGCTGCCAATACAGTCTTTATCGCTGCTGGAGCTGCAGGGCGATTCAGAAAATCTCAAAGTTAAAATTCATCACATCTCTAAGAGTCTTAACATAGAATATTGGACCACTAGGTGGTATGGTGGCTTTACGACACCTTGGCAACCTCCTTCTAATCCTGTTCTGCTATAGATGCTGAAAAGTTCTCAGCTTGGAGGCTTACCCAAGCATCTTTCCCAGGTTACAGCTATGTCCAAAATCTCTAGAACACTATTAGCTGAAGTCCAACCTATCACCTATTCCTCAGTCCACAATTTGGAAGACAGTCCTCAAAAGACAGCTTTAATCCTACAATTAAGAAACATTCCTTGAACAGCACCCCTATGCTACCTTGTTGGGAGGAGAATCTTGCCCTTGGTGGTTTGACCCCCTCACAGCTTCTGTATGGAACTAAGGACATGTGCAGGATTGATAAGTATTTATACCCCCTGCCTCCTCAGTTAGATACACAAGAAGTTGTGCAGAATAAGTTGTCTTCCTGGCTCCAATGAACAATGGCTTGTGTAGGAAGTAACTCAGCCCCTCATATATGATGACCATGAAAGCTTGACTGGACCTACACATTAAATTTAATGGCCAAATTACAACAACAGTGCATCTTGCACAAGAATGCAAGGTTGTGACCGGGACCATGAGAAATGAAGTAATCCCAACTGATTTCATCTCCTGTCCTTTAGTTGCAAATGTACCCAGTGTTTTATAAAGCTAAACGGTTCATAAATAACTGCATCTCCCGCCATGACTGTATCCTCCTTGCTGACACATCCTCCCTTGATTAAGGCATATTTCTTGGAATAGACATTCAATGTCTATTTGGGGTTTTGCGAGTGCTCCCAATAGACCATCACCAGTTAAGAATAGTTTGGGTTCTGCCTCACTGTTAAAACAACTACCCAAAACAGTGTCTTATGATCAATGCCCTAAGGTACCCTATTCAGTCAATCAAGACCCATCCCATTTGATTGAAGTGTAACCTCTGGACTGATCAAAAACAAGTTTCACAACTGGACAACCCAAAACAGGATCTAAGCAGTTGTAATACGATGGTCCCTCCCTGCTTTATTCATACTTTAATCAACCAGCCATCAAGGAGGAATGCTTTGAAGCCATACAGTTGAAGAGTATAAGAATGAAAGAGAGTTGTGGGCAAAATACATGTTTCAGGAGAGAGAAAAATTACAGCAACACTGTAACCTGTGCCCAGCTGATCACTCTTGGCAACAGATCCAAGCCCAGTGAAGGCTGCAAAGACTGAACCTGCTTCCTGCCTGCATTGGTGAGAGACACTATGGCAGCTAACATATATTAGGACTTCTGTGATAGCTCATTTACTGAATATTGGGTAGGAGTCTTTTTCTGTCGTTTAGTTTTATAGCTCATTTGTGGTATAGTCATTAAAGCCTTTCTGTCACTAATTGAATGAGGTGTCGGGTCAATCCTTAACCGCACTAGGTTCGAATCCTGCTTTGGACTGCAACGATATACATGGAACACATGTATAATCCTCCATACCTAATGAGAGTATTTCTGAAATTAGTTCAGCAACATTTGAGAAGCACATTGATACTATGGCGATGGAGAATGGGAAATCTAAATACTTACACTAGTGGTTATCAACCTTATTTTTTTTACTCCAGGCACCGCTCAGAAAGTGCCAGCTCTGTTTTCACTTGTTTTTGAGCAATTCTTCTGTTGCAAGAAATCAGAAAGGTCACAACAGAACAGAATGTTTTTGATGCTATTGATTTCTCTTGGAAATATCATGGTTTATCTTGTGAATCTGGTTTGTACATCTAAAAGGGCTAACATTGCATGGCACCTCACACCACCCTCAAAAGGATCACAAGGCACCACAGTTGAGAGTCACTGAATCACAGAATATTTCATTTCTATCTACATTTTGTCATATACCCCCTTCAATCTGGTAATGTCCTTCTCCTCATGAGGAATGGTGGGGATGTAATATTAGGTAACCTGTTAGGGAATTGTTACCCAACTGAAAGGACAAGGTGTAAAACTCCTGCAGTGCAAAGTATTTTAGGAACATGAAGATTATGACAGTTTGGCTGTGGAGTTCATTCTGCAGGCAACAGAATAAGAAAAGGAGAAAGGAAAGGAAACAGCTATTTCCCAGAAGTTAGAGAAATTAAACAATTTTAGTTTGCTATTTTGAGTGTTTGGGGAATTTTTTTTTTTGTGGCAATAACATCCACAGCTGCTGTGAACCAGTGCATGGTTACACTTGATCTTTGGCTGCACTATCAGTGGCTGAATCTTCTTAATCAGTTATGCATAATTCTATAATGTTTTCAAGAAATCCAAACATACTTTACTGGATGCCCTTCTTATATGCTGAACATACATTTCCCCCCCTAATTTTTAAAACATCCCATCTCTGTCCTTTTCTATTAAGGTCTCTTTCAGTAGTCATAAACAATTAAGTTATGGACTAAACCCTCTTCAAAATGCCATTGATTCCCTTCATTCATCAGGTAGAAGGGTTGTAGCTAAGGAATTAAAATTGCTCTGTCTCCAAGGCCCTACAAGACCCTGCAGACTTCTAAGAGCAAGGTATTGGAATAGTAAAAAAATTCTCAGCTACCTGAATGACAACACAGACTGTTTTCACTAGGACACAAGAATAACCGACAGGGTAGGAGTACTTCATGGTTTTCATTATGAATATGTTACAGCTTCCTGAACTTTGCTTGCTGCTCTGAGCTCTCTTTGCAAAACAGCCAATCTTCAGTGGAGGTATAAGTGACTCTATTAAATGTTACAGCTGCACATCATGTTATGACTCGCATCTGAGTTTGTAATTCCATCCGCTCCAGAATAAAAACATTTAAAACCCCCTTTTGAAAAAAAGAGGATATTGGAATTACTTCCACTTTGCTAAACTGACTTAGATATAGGAGAATTAAAAGCTTGCCAGTAAGGGGTATGAACAGATTAAACAACTATACTAATTTAAAAGTGTGGTAGGGGACTTATTGGCTATCAAGATAACCCATTGATACTCTTTTGTGTTTGCTTTAGCTTGGCGTAAATGGAAACTAAACCACAGTAATTTAGCAACTATTTCATCCAGGAGTAAACTGCCCCAATTTAAACTTCCACTTAGTGTGGGACAGAGCAGATAGATGAACCAGTTGTAGCGGATCAGTTGACTGACTCTTCTTACTTTCATTTCCCTTTTAATTCAGCATAATTATTTCATCTATCCGAACCCTCAGGGCTACAAGGGAAATTAGTATGTTACTTGTAATACTATTTTTACAACAGAATTTCAAATGCTGTCTATGCTAGTAACAGTATTGGGGATGGGGAGAATTATCTGAAGAAATAGGTGGGAACATCCAAGACTTTTTTTTTTAAAGAGCTGTGGAATTCCTTTGACCTAATGTCCTAAAATAAAATTTCAAGTCATTATATTAATAACATTCAACATAAATATGCCAAAAGGCAATGGACACTGCATAAAAAAATATATAAGCTGGGCTTTGGTTTGACCTTTTTATTTCCTCATGGAGACAGACTCTTTAACAGTTATTCTCCTCACGATTGAAGATAAAGGTCATCATAAGCAAGCTCAATCACAGATATGCACACAACAATAAAGCTAAATAACAGAAATTAGAAGGGAAAGATCCATTAGAATTAAGATGTTTAGCCTTTTCCTGACTGTATGTTGTTGGTATACAGCATGCCTTTTACAAATGTTATCAATATTAAAAACTGTTCAGTTATTGTTTATGTAAACAAGTTTTACCACTCCGGACTGCTTGCAACTATTTCCTAAATTAACTGAAGGAACCTACTGTGGTCAGCTGCTCAGCAATAACTGCCCATGTTCCTCCACTCCCTCTGTGTAGGTGTGCACCAATACAGATTTTGGGAGCTGATGGAGATGGCTGATTTTTAAGGAGGCGTATTGGCCAATACCAATCCAATTTCCGATACAGCATGGAGAGCTGTTTGCAACTGGTAAGTCTGTTATGGTGGAAGGAGAGGGGTGAAGAAAGGGGCAATGGGGGGGCAGCCTAAGGCCCCTGCGGTGAGGGAAGAGTGGGGCTGGGGCAGGCACTGCCCAGCCAGGGTGGGGTGCTGGACAGAGCTGCAGCTCGTCCGGGGGGTGCGGTGCTCACTGCTCTGTGCAACCTGGGAGAGCATGGCAGGAGGAGGGAGGGTGTACCCTGGATCTGTAGGGGTGGGGCAAGGCAGGCTGCCATTATGGGCTGGGGTGGCACTGGGCTCTTCCAGGTGGGGGCTGGGGCAGGCTGCACTCAGGGTGGCCAGTGGCAGCACTAGGAGGGGGAGCTGCAGCTACCCTAAAATTTGCTGTAGCCCCCCCCCCCGCATTCCCCCCCTCCCAGCACCATCACCACCCACCCTGAATGCAGCCTGGCCCAGCCCCCCCCCCCCCCCCCCATGTGCCAGGAAGAGCCCTGCCCCAGCCCCTGCTTGTGGCTGTAGCCCACCCTGCCCACACCCCACGCAAACCTGGGGGCACATGCCCCCCGTCCTTCTAAGGCATGTGCAGTGGCGGGAGCCACCCCCTCCCCTCCCCATGCTCCCCAGACGAACCATGGCTCCATCCCACACCTGCCCCACCCAGGCAGCTCTTGCCCCAGCCCCACTACCTCACTGCGGGGGCCTTGATCTGCCCCACCACATGCCCTTCTCTTTCCCCTCCCTTTCCACCACAGAGTTACCAGCTCTCCATGCTACTGGGCTGTGCTCCTCACTGTGCAAGTGTTATGCTGTGGCTGTGCATATGCACAGGCATTTATTGGTTAAATTAAATGGCTATGTCAGGCTGATTTTTGATGCACTCAATTTTCTTTATATCTGTGCCAATCCAATATCAGACTGATATATCAGTAAACCTCTACTTCTGTGGTAAGGAGCTAAACCACATTAGTTTATCCTTCAACAAAAGAGGGCCAAGTCACTAAGGGTTTAGTTTTACTTAACAGGTATGAAGAGGAATACCGATACATATGCAGTATCAGACATAATATAAGTTATTGCTCCCTTTAACTCATTGTAAGTTATTTATTTGCACATATTTGGGAGCATCCCATTTTGGGAGCCAGCAAATTCCTGAAATAGGATTTAGGTCTACAGACCAGCTGGTGCACTAAATCCAGCTTGCAGCACCAGTTCAGGGAGGGCACTACATGCAGCTTGTGCCTTGGACTGACCTGCAGGCACTGTGCGCCCTGGAGTAGGATGCACAGAGCCAGTCTGAGAAATGCTGCATGCAATGTGTAAAGCTGGAACCAGCAGCCATACTGCACAGTACGCAGAGCTGGTCCAGGCCACACACTTCACATGGCACCCACCCTGGACCAGTCCTGCATGCTGTGTGTTGTGTACACTGGTTCCAGCCTCACAGGCCACCTGTAGCGCACAGGACTGGAGGTAGGACATGGGGTGCATGGTACTGGTCTAAGACCCACAGGCTGGATGATAAGGCTCTGTGGGCCACATCTTTGATGCCCCTGGTTTAATCAATTGAAGTAAGGAGCCTACCTTTGGATTTTTTTTAAGTTTATCTTTAATTACTAAGCAAAATGTAAAAGAGTAGCTGAAGTGTAGATACTGGATGGTTTTGCCATTGACTGCCAAAGAAATTTGAATCTACATACATTTTACCTGTGTGTGTTTCTGCCTGCACCGTGCCCACATATGAACTTTATAAAGAGTTAAATGAATTCATTACACCAATGAATTTATTTTTCAGTTGTGTAAAAATTCTCAGTTTTAATAAATGTGGTGGATATTAAAATACTAGAGTATATTTAAAGAGTTTTCTACATAAATAGATCCAGCAATCAAATATGTAAACAACTAAGCCTTATATTATAATGTAATATTAAAAAAAGTCATTATAAAGCATATATGGACTATATTTCAGTGGCTTAAACTTACATAATAAAGGAAAGAAAGTCTTTGTATGTCATGTAGTTTTCCCATACACATTTATTAGCAGCAAGGTCTTATTGCTTGCAGGACTGGCTTTTAAACTATATTCCTAATTACGACAACGTGACATGACATAATATTTTCATACACAGCATCAGAATGAAAGCAGCTCGTTTAAACCACAAAATATCCCACAGTAATTTATGGGGTTAAAGTATTCAAATTTACAGGCTGTCCCTTTCCTGCATAAATTCAGTTCAGGAGTCGGAAGACTACAAGGGAAGTCATTTCAGCAGAGCTCACTTTAGTGAAAGGAAACACAATACAGTTGTTGGCATGTTTCCACAGGAAAAGTCTGGCTCCCAGATGCTTCTTTTATAACTGCTTTAAAAGTGTCTAAGCAACTGACGTTTCTGCATTCTCTACATTGATCACTGATGACACATAGACTACCCTCCCCCCAAAAAACAAACAAACAAACAAACAAACAAAACAAAACAATATGCATTCTCTGGGCAACTCAGGTGGAGATACTATGCTCCCACATCAGTGCCCCTTTTTAATAGTTTAAAGTCAATATTGCCAAATCAAAGAACTGTATTAAAATCTTCTTTCTGACTTAACAAAATAAAATCACTGTAGTACTATACTTCATGATGCATTAGCAAAAAAAGAAAAAAACCGAGGAAAATCAGAACTGGCAAAAAATGAAAACTCAGAGATGAAGACTGTGTGCGAGTGGATGGTATATTTCTCGCAGACTGTTCTATGAAGTGACAGTTTTCCCTGCTCTTCCCTAAACATTCCTGGATCTTCCCAAAGCAAATTGCATAAGTAGAAATCCTAAAATGCATTTATTTTATTTATCTAATGTCTGTCACAGCCCTTTCAAAAATGTTCAACCCAGGAAACGCAACATACAATAGTGAAGGTCAATTCACATTTTCAAATATAAATATACCCATTAATTGACTTTGCCACAAAAGTAAAATCAAAGACCTTCTATCCAGTCATACCAGGAGACTCTACCTGATCAACTTCTAGTCTTCAGTCTCTCTGGCAGAGAGATATTCAGGGACCACTGTATCAGTGGTGGAGGAAAGTAAATTCTTATGTAGTCCATGGTCTGTTGTTTGAACAGCTCACAGTCATCTGGCAGTCTTAAGACAATCACCCTCCAATGGTGGAATCATGAGAACAGCCCCTTGAAGATAAAAATGTTGATCTCTAACAGAGAGAAATAATTTACTTCCAATCTCGTTCTACATAGTGGATCCAGAAAATGCCTAGATAATCCCATGATTATCAACAAAGCCATAAAATCCAGGGCTGATGCAGAAAAACAGTCTATTAGTTCATAGGAGCCACTGTGTAATATTCAACCCTGGTACCATGCCATAAAGGTTCCTCACTTTTTTTTTTTTTTTTTAAAGCAAGCTGAGACGGTTTGCTGTGAAAGTTTGTAGATTTTCAGATAATGTAATTTGGGAAGAGGCTTACCAGGAAACACACCTCTCATGCAAGGCTTAGGTTCTTCTAACCTGAGCTGGCAGAGCAGGATTATCTCTAGTTTGGGGAGGATGTGTGGGAAGAGCTCCACAGATGAGAGCTGGACATCTATATACACATTACATTGTTTGGAGGATTAATTTTCTTTGTATCATGTTTGCTGCCCTTGTAGAGGTGAGAACTCAAGAGGACAGATGAGGAATGATATTCTACAATGGACAAAGCCAGTTCGGCAAGAGGCTCAGGAGTACTGGCTTTGCTTTGGTAGATTTGATTCCTTATTGCAATATCATTAATTTATTCTGACCTTGTGCCTTTTTACTCATTAGGCCTATAAACATGACAGCTTAGAATGAACAGATAAATATGTATCTTAAAATATATAGCTCAAGATGGATTGATCTAATAGGCTGCACGAGGCTCTTGCCTATTGGTTATGTTTTGCTTGGCTTACTTTTCTCATTTTTAGCGGGGGGAAGAGATGGAGGAGGGTGGAAGTGGTATAAGGACTTATGAGGATAAAAGGCCCATTGGGAGAGAGAAGATTTATGTTGGGAGAATTTCTATTGATAGTTTTTCAAGGCTGGGGAAATCTGTAGAGGTATTTATATCTATAGTACTAGCGTGCATAAGATGGATTTTCTGGCATGACCTGATGATTCTTATTTGAGCAGTCAGCTGTGCTAACTGCATCCCTTTGATGCCCATCTTATGGCATCTAGGAAGAATGAACAATGATAACCTGAAACAACAAATAAGAAGCAAACAATGCTTTAATTGAACACCTGCATCCAACAGTATTAACTGTGTGATCTTACAGGTCTTTGTCACAAATTCAGAGAATAATGGCTCCAAGACATGAATAAATATTCATACTCTGCTCCAACAGTGATAGCCAGAGTGCAAGAATTGGCCCAACCTGCTCATTTCATAAAATGTATGTATAATCAACATCTTACTATGACCTATTAAGCTAAAAATAGTCATTTTCTTTGATTAATCAGCTGTCTCACTTATTTTGACTGCTTTACTTTACAATTACTGAATTGCTTCTTAATTAGATATGGATAGTGCTACCATGGAAAAGCCTCTTTGCTTTCATAAGGAGAACTCGGGGCACACAACCCACTGAAGACATGCACACAAACAAAAGTGTCGTTAATATTTAACATGAAATCAGCTGTCAAAAATTTAGTCAACAGTGAAAAAGCTATGATACAAGTAAAATTACTTTGTGTGATTTTGTCTCTCTAGGATGACAAGCTTCTCTGAGATGGGATTCTCTCTCTTAATAACAAACAACTTCTGTCACATAGTGTTCACATCATATTGGTTTTACTAATCAATAGTGTCAAAAGTGGTTTAATGTTGGTGCAGTAAAAAGAATGATTGATCAGTATTGGTAATAAATATCTTATTGCAATAAAAAGTGATTGTGTGTGAATGTAATTCTTGTTAATTTGTGTTGAAAGATTTTCTTAAATATAAAGTTGCATGATTTGAAATAGCTTCATTTTTGATATGCACAGCTAAACTTTCAGATATGAAGAAAACAAGCTTGAATGCCCCCAAAACATATAATGTAAATGTTATAATAATAAACATTATGAACAATTATTATTACTCTGAAATCAGAGTATACAATTTAGCCTTCAAACTAATCACATGTATGTGTACAATAAACACCGTCCTTCCTTCATTAACTTGCATAACTTGGTATGAAAGTTGTTTAGGAGTTCAGGCCATGTAGTACTTTTTCAGACATGAAAGTGACTGAAGCTCATGGGAATTTTGTATGCGATTCAATGGGAAAAGAAAAATTAACTCAGCAATGTGTCACAATGAAAAAACAGGAAAAGAAGGAACCCTGAGAGATTACCTTGTTCATCCCCTACTCCACCAGCTCTCAACCAGGGTCCTATGGCACCCTGGGACGTTGCAAAACCCTGTCATGGGTTCCACTGTAACCTGGTTACAGTGCATGGGTAGTTACCCATGCATCGCATGCACAGTCAAATCCGGAAAGGCTGCAGCACAAGTACACACTCCTGCCCGCATTAGGAGAACCTGGCCCTGCTGTAATACTTGGTCTGACCCCACATAGCATCTCCCAGATGCAGGTGCACAGAGCAGGTGGAACTGTCTCAGGCACCTTGTTCTAAGAGGAGCGGGGGGGCCAGGCAAGAAAGGGCTGCAGCAGATCACCTTAATGCAGGCAGGAGTGCAGCCCTTTCCAACCTGGTTGCACATGAGGCAACTCCAGCTGCCTACAGCAGCATCCTACTTGAGAACCACAGCAATAAGCTGAAGCAGCAGCAGAGTGATTCTCAACTGAAATATAGTCCATATACACTGTATAATGACTTTTTAATGTTAAGTTATAATATGTGGGTTATTTGCATATGGTGACAAATTGTAAAAAGTTATGGGGAGGGGGAGGCGGAGGGCTAGGTGCCCTGAATCCAAAATGTTACAGAAATCTTCTCAACTAAATTCACCCAGTCTCTCTCAATAGGTCATGTTTTCTAGATCTCTAACCAATGTTGTTGCTCTCCTCTGGGTTGTCTCAAATGGTAAGCTGATCATACATCCTGTTTTTCCCTCATAAGGTATCAATATGTGGGGCAGTGCCATAGTGTCATTAATTAACTGCAGGAGTCTGTAACAGCACGTTGGATTCAGCAGTCATTATAGAATACTGGTCCCCCAGAAGACTTAACAGAAATGTAGGTTATTTACCCTACTGACAAAACTCAGGCTTGGAAGTCAAAATTTGGAAGCATTCATATAACCTGGTTGAAAACAAAGCATTACAGGGCACTAGCAAAGTAAAAACGAAACGCAGATACAATCTGGAGTTGATATCAAGAAGGACTATTACAGCCACTGCTGTGTTTTGGAGTGAAAATAAGCCATGTGAAGGATGGACCTACCAGACTGGTCCTTCACTGGTCAGAATCAGAGTTACTTGGCTGGACATGTGTATATTCTTGATTTTACACAAAGTTGACAGGCACAGATTGTGTGTAACAAAGTGCCTATGCAATGTGGCTGACTGTTTTTTACAGCAGCAGCAGACTACTATGTACTATGTTTTTGGGGGATGAAGCTTGGGCGGGGGGGGAGGGGGTGAAGTTAAGTAATAGCCAAATAACAAATTTGGGAACAGCCAAATAGCAAGGTCAGATGTGCAGGAAGGTATGCAGACTCTAACTCCAACAGTCACAAGTTTTGTGGCATATGTTAAAACTCCAATTACTGCTGAATTCAGACTTGGGACACACATCTGACAAAGGCTGGTTTGAACCTCAAAAAGCATTTCACTGGGAACATTTTTAAAAATGGAAACCCCCCAGGGGAACTTTATAGGCATGTGACAGATCATGAAGTCTACTGCTAGATGACATTTTGTAAGAGTCTTACAAAATTAGTAAGTGTAGCTATCTGTGAACTCTCCTTTCTACCAAGCGGCCCAACAGTTTAGGTTTTCTACTTCTTCTGAGCCAAGCTGAAAGGAGGGAGTAAGAAGATCCATTATTGACCCCATTATCCTATTACAAGAGAAAGTAAAGTTAAATAAAAGATGATCGCAGATGATATTTTATGCCATATTAGGATCTAACTTAAGAGCCTGCCAAGAAAGTATAAAACCAAGACACCAGGTTCATTTTTTGAATGGCTTTCAACACAAAAGTCATTTGAATTCTAATTCGTAAGTCATGTATATCCACCAGCATTCCACATTAGCTAGTAAACACAGATATGCTCCCAGAAAGCCCATTTGAAAGGGTTAAAAAATTCTCATGAAAATACTGACAAATATTAAGTGTCAAATAACTCAGATGTACTCAGCTCCAAACCACTGTAACATTTAGAATTCAGACATATACACACACAGGATAACAAAGCTACTGTGTCACATATTCTCTAATATACATCAAAGATATTCTAGACACAAGATACATGCATGTACTAGCAAATGATGGATTCCTAAACAAGCTCACATGCATTACAAATTTAAAAAAAAAATCTTTCTGTTCTCTAGCTGTCAATACCTAATTTACTTGTGCTTCTTGCTGCTTCTGTATATTTGGTATGGCTCTGAGCCATAATATGACTAACTCTTCTCTTCCTTTTTTCTTGGTACCGATCTATATAATGACAAATTTTACTGTTTGGCTATAACAAAATACTTAGAAAAATCTGTGCAGAGAAGCAATGGTGCAAAATCTTGTTATCCTTTTTTTAAGCTGTTCTAGATGTCATCTCAATTTCCTTCTAAAGATCTATTTTTAAAAGTTTATTCCGAAATAGTGAACTGTTTTCAATATTGTTTTAAATCTCACAATCAACTGTAATGTTGAGGATGATAGTTATCTTACATTCACCATTTTCATCTTCAGATCTCTCACCCACAGCCTGATTTTTATCTAGAAACTACTTCAGTCACTGCCGAAATACAAGCACTTCTGAAAAGAAATCTAACAAAAATCTAATAGTCCAATAGTACATAAGCAGTACATACAATACTTGCAAACAAAAAGAAGAAACTCAATCATTTGAAAACAAAAGGAACTGAGCTAGGTAAAATGAATGTATATACTGGAAATGGAATCTATCCAATGTACCTGGTTAACAAGCTACTATTACAAATAATGCCATAATTTGAAGGAGCATGTCTTTGCAGACTGACCCAGCAGGCTCCTCACAGATCTTTAGGTACCAACAAGTGAAATCACAGCGTCTTTCATTCTGTCTTTCTGATTTTGGGGGTTGGTTGCCCAGTTGTAGCCCATGGTTGCTATTTTTGACATTAACCTCTACATTTTCAAAACAGCATACAGGATTTTAGCCATATGTCTCTTATCAAAAATTAACAGAGGTCACGCAACTAAACCACAGCACTGTACCCTGAAAACTTTAAACCAAGGGAAGGACTTCTAACAAGATGGTCTTCATTCATTGCTGGCATAGTGAAACACTTACTGTAGGTGCTAAGGTGTCAATGCATGCTGCAGCAGAACAGACATACAAACAAAAGACTCCAGGGGAAGATTCATCAAATGACAAACCAGCCTCTCTTTTACAGTCCTTGTTCTGCTGTTATGACTTGCTACTTCTCAAATGCAGATAAAGCATAGGTCATATTTTTATTCAGATTTCTTCACGGGGACATATAGCACAATAACACATCAGCAAAACTTATTTCCTTGAGATCCTGGCAGTTCTACATCTGTAGAGGCAAACTGTAATAAGAGTTATCATGCTTCAGCCACTTCCTAGACAGGTTAACCAGAGACACCAACTTTTATGAATACACCCAGGCTTAAAATAATGACTAAAAGGAGAGGGCAAGTGTGGCATTTTTTACTACTATGAAATGTCATATATTGGTACAATAATAATAGTTTCATTTTAAAATAGTCAAATGCTTCTTATCTAAATGGATCCAATAATACTATTGGATTTAGATTGGACATTAGGAAGAACTTCTTCACAGTTAGAGTGGCCAGGGTCTGGAATGGGCTCCCAAGGGAGGTGGTGCTCTCCCCTACCCTGGGGGTCTTCAAGAGGAGGTTAGATGAGCATCTAAGCTGGGGTCATCTAGACCCAGCACTCTTTCCTGCTTATGCAGGGGGTCGAACTTGATGATCTATTGAGGTCCCTTCCGACCCTAACATCTATGAATCTATTAAACATATCCAAAATGAAACTCATGACATTTTTATATAAGACAGTTCATCTAAAGTAATGCAAGTCAGGGAGAAAAATAGCTCCCTTTCTCCAACCCTCCCAAAAAATTGTAAGAGCCTCAAATGTCCCCGATGCTGTATCAAACTTAGATCTAAATATACTCATGATTTCCGTTGTATCTATGGCATGTTGGGGGTTTTTGAACAACAATTTAAACAGCTGACATGTAATTTTGATCAAAAGGCATTTATTTTAGAATTTGTGAAGAAAGACTAGTTTTAAGGTCACTTTCTTATCCAAAAAAGGTATTATGGCAATATGCCATAGTTTTTAAACTTGGGAATTCAGTATTTGCAAAAAAAACTCATAGCAGAAATTAAGTGACTTATAAAATGTGTTTAAGGTCCTGACTACAATACAAAATGGAACTATTAGCTGAATTCTTGGGTCTGGCCAAGGTATAGGTGGCACAGGACTCCTGTGGGAGGCAAGAGAAAAAAGTTAACTTTCCACAGTGTTGTAATCGTGGCCCAACCATACAAATTCAACTAATACAAAAAAATAAAGGAGCCCTTAGGCTTCTGTAAATGATACTGGTTCAACTGACACTCTGTTGGGTGAGGAGCACTGGAGCTAGCTCTGTTCCCAGTGATTCCCAGCCCATTCAGAAGGCCCTGTGCTTCATGTGGTGGATTGGGAACAGGTGGCACAGGTCCAATTATACCACCTTTATGCCACTGAAGGGTTCCCCTATGTCAGAAAAAAACCCTGTCTATGCTGGTAGGGCAGGCCCTCATCCTTTTTGTACCACAGGGGTGACACAGAAGGAAGCTAGGAATTCATAACCATGTTAAGGGAAACTGCACTGGCAACAGGCTCCCTGATGTGCCGGTACAGTAGCTGCAGCATAGACAGAGCCCAAAGGAAAAAGAAAAAGCCAAGATGCAATGGGAGATTCAGATAAAGATGCTATTTTAGATTAATCTCTCTCTCTCCTTTTGTGCAATGATGTTAGCATTTGTTGGTGCCACAGAAGGGAGAGAACTGTTAGTTAAGATTTGAATAAGATTTGAGTAAGGGGAAGACCTCTCACTGGGGATCTGGTGCATCAGGACGGGGAAGCTGCACCATACAAAGGCAACAGCATGAACCTAACACAGAAGCCATCTAAAAACAAAGCACCCAAATTCCCTAGTTAAATTAAAGCTAAGTCCCTGAGCACCAGTCCACTTAGCACAAGTCCTGTTAAAGCCAACAATATCTCCTCTTCTAATCGTCAGCATGGGAAGTCAAAAACAAATATGAACTGTGCAAAAACAGATGACTCCTCCCATCATATAGAACTTCCCTGATCCAAATATTTTGGGTTCCCTGGTATCTTTAGACAAAGATGCTTCCTGTAAGTTATAACCAATCACTAAAAATTATTTTATTTTTCAAGGTTGTAATAATTTAGGTTTAAAATATTCAACTGTAAGCTACTGTATACATTTTTAATGTAAAAATATATAGAATTCATTAATTTTACAGGCTATCAACTGACTCCTTGAAGCACAGGGAGTTTTACAAACAAGTGGGGCTTTTGTTGGTGGCTGTTGGTTCAGGTTGTCTTTTAATATTCCTTTCTATTCAAATGAACTAAGCTTAGTTTACTGAAGGCAGCAAAAATAGTTCTCTCCTGCAAAATCCTGTAGAGAGCAACTGCAAGTTAGGAAGCCTTTGTCATTTGTGATGGTTATGACTATCTGACAAGCCACAGTATTTGTAAAACATAATTTTACTGTTCTGAGCCATAAAATGGTATCCTTGTTGTAAATATAAATTTGTAGATATTATTAAAGAAGGAAGTGGGTTAACAGATGAAAAGCTTAGTTTTCTTTTAGGTCCTGTACCCTTTCCAACCTCCTGCCAGCAGACAATACAAACTGAATTTCACTGAAGCTTTAAATGGGCTAATAGACTGTTACTATTCTGACTACTAGTTTGAAGCTATTCAGCTCCTGTCTAGAAATTCATTTTTAGGCATAATCTCCTGCTGAGAAAGAGAAATCTAAAGCAATATGATAGCAAGAAACCAGGACAATAAACTTTACTGATTTCTGTTACAAGTTTTTGCAAATACTGAACTCCAAAGTTTAAAAAACTATAATATATATTCCTATAATGTCCTTTCTGGATAAGAAAGTAACCTTAAAACCAGTCTCTCTTCAAGTATTCTAAAATAAATTATATTATGAAACAGATTAATGCTTTTTGGTCAAACTTACATGTCAACTGTTTAAACTGGTAATAAAAAAAACCTCAACATGCCATAGAAACAGCAGAACTTATGAATATATTTATCCTATAATTTGCTGTTTCTTAGTTAAGACATAATAAAAACCCATCATCTGGTAGCTGCCCCTATCTATGAAGACTAAACTTAAAAAGGCATTAAATATTTCAGCCTTCTGGGAATCATTTAGAGCTAGGTAAAAGATCTATGGTTTCTTTGGTGTGTGCAATACTCTTACTAGTACCATGATCAAGTTTCTATTTTTATAGGATTCTTTTTTGAGTTTCAGCTTATTGAAGAGATTGCTGTTTAACCAGGCTGGTCTCCTTTTGTAATGGAAGAATGGGAAGTGCATCAAGATAGCTTGCTCCTGTGTGATTAAAAAGAGCCTCTTTATGCTGAAAGACCCTTTTAGACTGGACATAAGGAAAAACTTCTTTACTGTCCAGGTCTCCAGAGTCTGGAATAGACTCCCTCCAGAAGTGGTGCACCACTGCAAAAGGAGACCAGCCTGGTTAGACAACAATCTCTTCAATTTGCTGGACTGGTTGTACACTACTGCATGTCCCTCCCAGCAGATACCTGATAATTCAAGTCCCCCATGAGAACCAAGTCCTGAGATTTGGAAGCTTCTGGCAGCTTTTTGTGGAAAGCAACCATATTCTCCTGTTTGGTGGCCTGTAGTAGATGTCCTAACTGTCCTATATTCTCCCTAAGTATTCCAGTCATGTGAACTATCCCACCACATTTCTGTAATCCTAATTACATCATAATTATGCAATTGTACTAGGACCTCCAATTTTTCCTATTTCTTCCCCATGCTTCTTGCAGTAGTGTATAAACATTTTAGGTACTTAACTGTCCTATATTCTCCCTGAGAACACTGCTAAGGTTTCTGCTATTGCTTTCCCTTATGAAGTTCTTATCCAGGTCTCCTAGCACTTTGCTAACCCCTGGCTTTTGTCTCCACTCCTTGGTGAGCTCCCTTCTCACTAGGTTAGCAAGCCCATAAGCAAAGACATTCTTTTCACTCTTCATCAGCTGGACCCCAACTTTTCCCAGCAGTCAATCTTCTTAGAACACCCTGCGGTCAAAGAAGCCAAAGCCCTGCTGGTGACACCATCTATGCAGCCATATGTTGACCTCCAGGACGCATCTGCTCCTATCCGGGACTTTACGTTAACTGGAAGGATAGGTAAGAATACCGTCCTGGCCCCTGTCCCTTCCACTGTTGAGCGCAGATCCATGCACCAGATCCAAGGCTCCCCTTGGCATTATCATTAATGGATGAGCAGCATGGGATAGTAGTCAGTCAGATAAACCTTGGCCACCTTTCCATGACGTCTCAGATGCAGGCTCCTAGCAGGCAGAAGAACTCCCAAGCCACCAGGTCAAGCTGGTAGATGAATATCTCTGTGCCCTACAGGAAGGGGTCGCCAACTACCACCATCTTCCCAACTCTAGGGGTGCATGGCTTGGCCTCCCCTGCCACTGAAGTGGGTTACTTCTCATCCAATGCCGGGATGGTCTAAAAAGGATTCTTCTCCACAGCTCAGTTAAGAAGGTAAGTTCAAAGATCCTTCACTGTCTTCCTCAGTTTTACTGGCCAACAATACTGGTGCTGAACTCTAGCCTAAGCAAGAATAAGGAAAGGTTTCTTCTCTTGGCTCGGTATAAGGAAAAGGACAGAATATTTATCTACTATAGAAGACTGAACAGAAGTGCTCAAAAGACTAAGAATACACAATCAGCCACACCAAAACTAAGCAGAGCAAAAACTCTACTGGTAAACAATTATGCAAACCCCAAATAAGGCCTAACTTATTTCAACAATACTCATTTAGCTGACAAGCTCCAATACTCATTATATTTAGAAAATGTATTGTTCAATTCTGTCTTTGAACTACTCTACAGGGGACAAATTCAAGACAAACTTCCAATAATTAGATTCTATACCTGGAAAATTATAACAAAGGTATAAGTTTTCCATATATAGAATCTAATTGGGGGGGGGAAAGGGGAGGGGCTTCCTATAATTAGGGTTGTCTTCTATTTGAGTGAATACAGTAATGCTGAATTCAACAAAATAACACAAAGATAACTAATTCTTGAACATGCAACTACTGCATTTTTGGTGGCCAAACAAATACTGGGAGGAGATAAGGGTAGGAACAGGAAGAACTAAAAGAAAGAGGACTTTTACCCCTATAACTAAAGTCCTTGTGGACATTACATTTATTGTCTGATTCATGCATTAACTGTTGTAAATTGTAACATGACATTTTCAGCATAATTTATCATGTAATGAAAATGGTGAACCAGCGTCTGAGATGTTCCTCATTAAATGAGGGACATCTTTGTGGCTTGTGTGTATCCCCCCCTTAATCTGAATACGTGGTACGTTACACTGAGTAACAGGGCTCTACTAGGTCCTCCAATACCCCAGAGTACACTGCTCTCTCTCACTGCCCCACCAGGGCTGTCAAATGCAGCCTGAAGCTGCTTGTAAGGGGGTGGGGCATACTCTCCCCCCTCTCACCACAGAAGGCAAACTTGCAGCCCCAGCTGCTACCCTGGGTCCAAACCAGTGAGTTACAGTCTGTGGAAGGAGAATGTCCCTTGTACAAAACTGGGATGACCAGCTGATTAGTGCAAAAGAGGACCATTCCCTGGGGCTTCACACCTCTCCCTGGGGACAACTCCAGCATCCTGGGCTGCAGGCAGGATCTTTATGGTTCTCAGCACACCAGGCAGTGGTGTTCCCAGATACTGGGTGGCAGGTATCAGGAACTTTAAAGCTCACTGACAGGCTTCCTTGTGGGCAGGGGGAGCCATAGAGAAGTCTTCTACCATTCTGTCTGGAAACCATGCCTTTGTCATGCTCCAATCAGGGGGGCTCTGAATGTGTGGCAACTTAAAGTTCCTTTTTTTGTGCTACAAACACTGTAGCTCAACAAAAATAATGTCTAAATACAGTATAACTAATACTAAAAACACATTTTTGCAGAGGCACAGGATGGAAACAACATCTATCTGCATTGTTTGAACCCAGTTCAGGTAACTGTTGGCTTGGAGACATAATTTGTTATTTATTACAGTAGAGCACTTAACAGCCACAGTAGTTGAGATCAACCCACAAGCAGATATGAAGACAGGTGGCTGACTGGTAACTGTATACTGAAAAGATTACCTCTGCTTACTGAAGTAGCAAAACTGCTGCATTTGTAACCCCATTTCATTCAGGGTTGTATTTAGAGAGATTTACCTCTTCATTCTCATAATGAGCTAAATGTTATAGTTAGGGACCTATTTAAATTGCAGTGAGACAAAGGTTTTTCATGGTCGGCTCATGTTGCACAGAGCTGATTTTGCAGGCATTTTACAGTGGTCCCGCCCCTCACCACTGATTGGCAGAGGGTCTCTGGTGGCCCCATCCCTTGCTGTTGATTGGCTGAGAGGCAAAAACTGCATAATTAAATAGCAAATTATGTAGCAATATCATACACATTTCATATCATTACCATATTAGTATAAATCCAAGTATTAAATTTAAGTCTAAGTCTTTATATTCCAGTAAACTACTTTGGGAGGTGAGGGGTGAGGGTCAGTTCCACAGGAAATTGCGGCCAACATCATTTTTCACAGCCATCGGTCCCTAGTTATAGCGTGACAGCTAATGTGCCCTCCTGAGCAGCCTCTTCCCTCACCTCTTTAAAAACAGTTAAAAAAAGGAACTGTACTATAGAAACAACATGTAAAATGTGACTGATTGGACATGCAGCTGATTGCTGTACATCTGTTCAGTGTTCTACCATGTCTGTATTTGCATAATGCCTAGAGATCACAACTGAAATCAGATGCCATTGTATACGAAACTATATGAAAGCAAAGTAAGAGACAGGCCTTGTCCTATAAAGTAAGGGTTCCCAACCCCCAGGCTGCAACCTGGTACCAAGCCGCGAAGGACTGGCTGCCAGTCCTCAGGACGGCTGGCTGCTGCGGACTGGAAGTGGCCGCAGACCAACAAACTGTAGACTGAAAGTGACTAGCATACTGTGGACAGGCAGCCTGCCCGCAGCGGTCACGGCTGGTCCAGTTTGCCAGTACACAGTCACTTCCAGTCCAGGGTTTGCCGGTCCTCAGCATAAAAAGGTTGGGAACCCCCTGCTATGGAGGTTAAAAATTAAACAGACAAGATAGTATTTTTCTTCTCCTGCCCTTTATCTGTTAACCCTGAACTTAACTAAGCTCAGTAAACTGAAGCATAAGTTACAGTATGCAAGATGCCCAGAGTTATGAGGAAAGCCAGTAGTTGAGCTGGAAACTGATCCAAGACCTCCTAAAGTCCAAACCATTAATAGACTATTCTTCTGATATTTGCTGTTCTGCTGCTTTTTTGGCAGGTCAGGTAATTTAGGAGACAAACGTTATTGGAAAACTGATGTAAAAGTGTCAATATTTCTCAACACTCCCAGCTATGAGGATGTAGTTCAGCAATATTGTGAACAAGAAACTCTTAAAGGGAACTTAAATTTGATAACTCCTGATTCTCATCACATTTTTCAGTTTCATTCATTCAAGCTGGCTGTCACCACCATTTACTGGATTGAGGCAGCCATGTGAACTTTTGAATGAAACATCCCCTTTATTGAGTTTACTTCAGGCACAACGTAAGTGAAAATGCACTGCTTGTTAGTATAAACGAACATGAAGAATCATCTCCTGTAAGATACTAAATATACAAAATGCAATCCAAGGGTTACCCAAACATGTCGGGATTAGCTTCTCATTTAGACTGAAGTTTTTTAGCCCTATGGTTTGGGACTTTATACCCACTGAAGACTGTCTTCAGCCTGTGAGGCAACTTGCACACAAAAAAAATCTCACATGAATAAAGGATATACTCCTAGGCCAAAGTTGCAGTCACACAGATGGAAATCCATGGCCTTAATCATATCAGCAGACCACACTGTAGATCCTTTTTGGAAACGCAAAAGTTGTGCCAATTATTCTACAGTTGTAAAATCAATATTATCATCAGCTTCCACAATCATCTGCTCTTGTAGTTCACTGAAGCACACTTAATATTTTAATTAATAAGAAAACCAAACTTTCAACCATCGTGCTAATCAATAAAATATCCAACATGGAACAGATATGTGAAGGCAGCCTGTATCACATGTAGTTTTATTTTTATCTGCCAAGCTATTAGCTGAAAGTAGTGTTGTCCCTGAACAGCAAGAGAAATGGAATTTTAAAAGCATTTTTTAATATGTAAAAGGATCAGGTGTTGTCCTTTTGGCGTAAATACACTATTTTTACACATAACAGATTGAATAGCTCATTTTCAGAGCGCTTACTAAAATAGAAAGCATAGTCTTTCTTCAGATCTTACTGTATGGAATACTCCATGGCTTCTTGCCAACAGAAAATTTAGAGATTTACATCCAATTACCAAGAAGTGTAAACATTTGACCATGTCTGAAAATCCAGCGTAAGAAATCACTAAATAAATCAGATGCACGCTGGATGAAATGAAAGGAAACTAAGTCAAGACTCATGGTGCTTTTATTTACAGTTCATCACCAGAGATTTTCTAAACCAACACAATGTTCTGTTGCAGGGATTATGAAATCATGTACTAGGCAGCAGCTGATAACACATGGAATGTGTAGAGAACTTCTGCTTAATACAAATGCCAAAATGAAAAAAAAAAAAAAAAAAGATGGGTAAATCAGTGGAAAGAGCTGTATAAGTCAATTTTTTAATTAAAAAAATTGAGGCAAAGAAAAAGTTAATGAGCCCAAAGTCCCATAAAACCATTTTTACCACTGCTGCATGATTTTCATGCCTCTGATAAACAAGGCTGAAGTACCCTTATGCAGACCTTGTTAAGGAATTTTTTTTCAGCACCATGGTACTCAAGTTCTGTCAACTTACTTGGAGTCCATCACAATTATTATCTTAGAAACTGAGAAGAGGCATTACCCTCAAACATAAAATCTCAAATGTACCTGGAAGTTCTTCATAAATGCCTTCATCATCTATTGGTTCAGTGCTGACTTGTCCAACATCATCATATTCTTCTTCCACTTCCTCCTCAGGAATAATGCTAGATTCCAAATCTGTTTAATAGCCGTTGAGAAAGTCATCATTTATCAGAAGGGATGAAGAGTATACACACAGGACAATAGTCTTCAAAGAATGCTTTGATCTTTTCCTCTGCTTACTAACTAGTAAAAAGCAATTTGCTACCGACATTTGGGTTACATATAACTCTTGTAAAAGGAAAATATATTAAGTATTTCTGTTTTCAGGTCTTGTGAAAGATCTTTTATGACAGTTTCATTTTCTTCAGTTGGAGTATAAGGGGTATTCATCTTTCAGGTATTGTTGAAAATGTTTATGTTCATATGGATTCATCAAGCAGTAAACTGACAAAACTATCAACAAGGGCTTTTGAAGGCCTACAATATACCTGAGGTGAAAAGTACACTGAAAACAATGCAATATATCTCATTAAAATAAAGTTATTTTTAAATGGAATTAAAGACAAAAAATATTGTTTCATTAGCTGACTTACCTTGAATTATAAATTTGACTTGCTGTACCCATTCTTCTGCTTCTTTGGTAGTAGCTGCTGTAAACTGTAAGAAGCAGAATATTTGTAAATAGGAGTAATAATAATAAAATGAAAATAATGATAATAAAAATGTAACCACTACCACATTAGTAATGGAAGGAACGTAGCATTCTTGTCACTTCCTCAAAGAACTATTAGTAATTCTTTTCATGTCTTCTAGTACTTTTCTTGCAAGGATGCTTCTTATAATGTACAGTTAATTTTGACAAATTTACGTAATTGAAGCAGAGGATGATGGATTTGAAACTCTGATCAGCAGCTGGCAGCTGTGCAGAAAAAAGCTGCTTCTCTTCATCAATGTCAAAGCCAGAACTGATGAACAAAATTTGCCCTTGACAATTAGAAGACACCCATGAATTTCTTTAGACTGCTGGATACAGTTTTCTTAAAAATGTTCTTGTCAGATTCCAACACACTACCTGACAACTTAATTAACTGGCTTTCAACTGCAATCTCAGATATTTAAAACTTATTAAACTTACATTCCATATTGATGTCTAGCTGATAGATATTTGAATTGCATAGCTGATGTGTGCTTTTACCTTGATTTCCCTTCCAAAGCCCTAAGCAATACAATATGTATTTAATACTCAGATATGGTTTTTTTTGATAACTCCACTTTTGTTGTAATTTAATTCATCCAAGAAATCATACAGACCTATTACATAATGGATATTAAAATGCTAACATTTAAGTGACTGATAGATAAAAATGATAGATTTGCTTGTTCTTGTCCAAAAAGATAGTATTTGAACTTAATCTGATTTTTTTTTTTTAGAATATATTTCCTATTATATGAAAGTACAGTGTAAGCAATCCAGGCTCTCTTTTTTTCATTAACGTGTCAGGGAACGTTGTTTTACTGAAATGTTAATGTCTCCATAACGGGAATCGTAACAGTTTTATCAATTTAATTTCAAGGCGACATAAAAAGTCCAACCTGATAAATGCGCTTATCAGGAGCCGAGATTTCAAAACAGCAATCTTTCTTTGCATCCTTTCGAAGGGTATTATTCATTCTGACGGTGTAGCCCTCTAAAGCAAATTCACCTTTCTGTTGTTTGTCTGTTGGAGATAAAAGCAAAGTTAGAACTTCATTTACAAGAGTGAATGCAAATAACCAAGCAGGTTATCTTTTACTCAGATTTTGTTTTCTATTTCATTAAAATTTTATTTTTGTTTTCTATTTCTATTTAGAAAGGGAGGTTTCTAGCAAAATGATTAGGTGATGCTTTTGGAGATAAAGCTTTATTTTAAAAGATGATATAAACTAAAGTATATTGTTAGGTAGGATACCTAAAGAATCCCACAGGGAGATATTTGCAGATGGTGGTCTTATTGAGTAAGAAGTGCATTTTATGACACTTCTATCTGGGGAAAACCAGGAACTGGAACTTGGAACTTGCAAGACAAGCTTACTATAAATCAGTGTCTCTTTCAGGTTCAGTAAACCAATGGGAAAACCTGTCTAGTTCAGAACTTGCTGAGTTCCTTGCTAAATTTACCACCATCTTCCCTCAAGAAGTAAACTTCACACTTGTTTTTGAGGAACTAGAAGTCTCTCTTTAAAATCTCTCACCCACTTCTGAATGTACCAACTTTGTACAAACTCCTCAATTAATTCAGAAACTCATCCAATACTTGCAGTATGTTCCAAACACATCCGCCTCCCAATATGATTGATGTTGAATCAGAAGCACTAAGAGAGCTAAACTCCATCACTGATGCATCACAAACAATTCTATAGCTCAGTCTGGTGGATTCTAAAGGGTCTAACTTATATAAAAAAGAGCTTATTTATAGATCATTTTTCTGAAGATTGGGTGTTGCCCAAAATTGGCCAGAATTTAAAATGCATTGACTATTTACATCACAGTACCTCTGTGTTTCTTTTGGACAAAGCATATTCAGAGCAGGACTTCCACTTCATTTTATACATGTCAGCACATTTTGGCTGATACTTAGAACAAATAAAAGCAACAAGTAACACTGAGATCCATAATCTCTACAGGCTGCACTGCTATATTCAAGACATGGATGGCAGAAAGTTGCCATTTTGCTCACACCTAGGATGATAAACTGGGTACACTCAAGTAATACATATAGCATTAGGTATGGCCCTTTTAGAAGTAGGAAAAGTATTAATTGTTGAAAGGCATGAGCAATAAGCACACTTGAACAGGTGCCAAACATGACTTAGCTGTAATTACAAAATGGTCCCCACTGCTGATACCTGTCATTAGAAAGCAGTACATTTCCTAGAGGAGGAAAGCTTTAAGACAACAGCTATCTGCAGAACTTTACAACATACCTGAAGAGTTTGTAAAAAGAAATTAATCTAGTTCACTTCCATCTATTCTCAGAGGATGAATTCATTTCAACTGTATAAAACCTGAACAATTGTTTCTTATTTAGCTGAACTGCCACCATGCCCTGAGCTGCCTTATAGCAAAAGCCAAACACCCCCACCAACTTAGGCATAGAGCAGCAGCACAGCCTTATCACCGTGAGCAAATGCCCCCCCCCCCCCCCCCCCCCCCCTTATGCAATGGATTATAGGTAGACAGTTCCTTTGGTTCCCCTCTCAGTTCTCCCACACATCAATTCATGTAGATTCAGTGTGGTAATACTGCCACTTAATGCAGGAGGTGCACAGGCAGTCACCATACAGCCCTTCTGCTTGCAATTCATCATACATACAGTCCCAACTCTTTGTACTGCCCCACTTCTTTGGATTTTCTCCCAACACAAGTAAACAGCAAAGACAATCCTGCACAGATATATTAAGGCATAAAATCATGCTGCTTCTATTCTTTTTCCTGTTTCCACTAGCAAGTTTTACTATGTCTTCATTAACTGCTGTGACATAGTGCTAATAATTTATGTCTGTTCACTGCTCTACCCCCACCATACGTGCAAAATTCATGGAATTATATTAACGTACTAAGGCAGATACTAGAAATAACAACTTGCAAAAGGTTAACTAGGTCCCCTTTTAATGAAATCATTTCAGTCTAGAAATTTTATTGTTCATTCACTTTTGACCTCAGGGAAAAGATGAAGTGGAAAGCATTCATTTCTCACTCGCCCATGCGGGAAGTTTATCAAAACCCAAGAAGATAGCAGCATGCAGACAGAATAAACAAATACCAGGTTCAAAAGGTAAAACTGTTTTGTCAAGATAAAAATGAGGCAAGTTATTCAAATTTAGTGTCTTGGAATACTTCTGAGAAATCCTCTGTCATACTGACGATCCCTTTATATGGTAATACAGGTTTTCAGAGTTACTCTGGAATGATCTTCATGCTGGTACAAGTTCTTTCAAAGAGCATTACAATTAGAATACAAAGAATGCAATCTGTGGTGTGAAAACATAGCGACTGCTGCCCACCTTGCCTTAGATTGGTTTATTGCTTATATTATCTTTAGCTTATCTCTAAATGCACTCAATTCCAGTACTAATGATAATTACTTGTAGGTATCAACAAGAAAATATCCTATCCCCCTTACCATCAAATTCTTCCCTGTCCTTTAAAAAACAGACTCACTATAGTATTGCAATTCTTTCTTCTAGTCATAAGTGCAGTATGGGGTTCTCAATAAGGCCCTAAACCTGCAAATGTGTATCACTTACCTAAATTTACACCATTCTGAACAAAGCAGACAGCTCAGAGACCCTGATGCAAAACCTTCTGAAGTCCATGGAAAGACCAAATGGCTTCAATAGGCTTTGGATCAGGCCCCTAGTGCAAAAAAAATTAACCATGTGCATAAATCTTTGCAGGTTCAGGGCCATAAGCAAGCAAATTTTATTTTTGTGTTCTGTTACAGTGGTGTTCATGCAGTTACCTGTTTATAGTAGAAATCTGCTGCTGGATACTTTGAGTTGTATTGTGGTGAAGAGATAAACAAGATTATTAATCTCAGACCTGAAGCTTTTTAACTTAAGAGGTACATGCATTATTTAAGCACTTTATTAGCCCAAGGGTCGGGAAAGGTATTAAGATTAACATGACCTATTGGATCGGTATGTTTCTGGCAAGCACACTGAGGTTAAAGAAAGGGGAAGTTGCGGGGGTTGCAATGACAGAGCTCAGGTCACAGAAGAGTTGGCATTAGGACCCAGCTACTGCTGTCACTCCTCCCTACTGCTCAGTTGCAGTGCAGTGTAGAGAAAGCCACCTTCAACAGAGCCCAAGCCACCTGAGAGCAGTGCAGTCCAGGGAGAACACACCTCTGCCAGGCAGCTGCCTGGGAGAGGCCCCCACTACCAAACGCACACCACCAAATGCTGAATCCAGCCCACCAGCCATATATTGTTAAGCCTTGGTATGTGCTGTGCCCACTGTATACTCTGCTAACTTATTTAACTCTTTGTTTTATGACCTGAAAGAACCATAATCTCAATAACTTTTTTCAATGTTTTACATCTTGTATTAATGCAGGATCACTTGTACTGCAAGTCCACTTGCTGTAACTATTAAATCTTAGTAGCTCCAAAAAAGGTACCTCCTCCCACTCATTCAGCAGCACCTGCCCCCACCTCAAACTTCAAAACATGCCTGTGATATCATAATAGTGGGATTAAATATTAAAGTAGGGCTACAAGCTCTAAATTTACTGAAATCCAAGACAAGCTTCTCCCCTTCCCCTCTCCATACATTTAACATGATGAGCTCATCTTGGATTTGAGTATGGCAGGGAGGAGTCAGCAGGTGCTCCAACTATAGCTCCGACCCAGGGCTGCCCACTCCTCCAACACCTGTCTCTGAGAGCCTCTTCCCCCCCCCCCAACTGTCTCTCCTTTTCCTCTGTATATTTAACTTATACAGAATCTAATTATTGGTGGGTTGTCTTAGAACAGGGGCTTTCAACTTTTTTGGGTCAGTGTACCCCCAGTGGCCAGTTGAGAAGGAAGGAGTCGCCCAGTGGCTGGTTGACAAGTGGGGGAATAGCGGGGAAGGGGAAAAGAGGGGAGTCCCCCCAGTGGCTGGCCAGGCCGGGGGGGCGGGGGGGGAGGGTGCGCGCAGAAGTGCCAGCGGCATAGGGACAGTGCCTGCTGCCGAGTACCCCAAGGTATTCCCTGGGTTGAAAACCCTTGTCTTAGAAGATTCTAAGTCATTTTGGATTCGGGTAAACATGATACTTAAAATATAAATATTGTACACTGAATGAAGAATAATTTTGATGGAAACTGAAGCTTATACAGTAAGAACTCCAAGAACTCACTGGGAAAAAGTGGGAGCTGCTCAGTGTAGAATACTTGAGACCCAGAATTTATACTGTCTTCAGCTTTTACTCGCCTGAGACTTCAAGAAACTGCAATGGAGACAACTATCTAAAAGATACTCTTCAGGTTTCTAGCTTATATTTTATATATTAAAACACGGAGAAGAATATTACTGAGTCAGATTCCTGATGCACTGCGGTCGATACACTAAGTTACAAGTGGGCATGATGGAGGTTTCTTCTACTTTGATGCCCAAACCCTTAAAGAAGTTAGCCACAAACTCAGGATAGCCTAAGGCAGCTCAAGCTGTACTTGGGATCAACAAGGTCTATAAACACATAGCCAGGGACAGAATGAAATTCAGAATTAACAAAAACATAAGTGTGACAAAGTGAAGATGAGTATTGTTTTCCTGCTGCACCAGGAAAGTGTTAGGAAATAAAAAACAGAAAAATGTCACTATAAATCAATGATACATTCACACCTTGAATACTGTGCACAATTCTAGTTCCCCACTCTTCAAAAGGATATATGGGTAGAAACGGTACAAAGGAGGGCAACCAAAATGAGGATGGCATGGAAAGGCTTCTACCCAAAAAGAAACTAAATGGTCCAGGACTTTTCAGCTCAGAGGAAAAATGACTGAGGGAGGATATGCTAGAAGTCCATAAAAGAATTCATCAGATGGAGAAAGTAAATAGATATTTACTATGTATGATCTCTCAATACAAGAACTAATGGACATGAAATAACATTATTAGAAGGCAGATTTAAAACAAACAAAGGAATCTGTTTTATTTCCCCCCACAGGCACAGTAAGTCATTAAATTAGTGGAACTCACTGTCACAAGATACTGGAAAGACTGACAATTTAACCAGGTTCAAAAGAGGATTAGACAAATTCATGCTGGTCAGGTCCAACAGTGGGTGTTAAAAATGATAGTAGGTCTACATGCTCCAAATAAGAACTTCCCAGACTTCCAACTGATTAAAGCTGTAGGAAAAGAGGGGCAAGAGACAGATCAGTCTGGCCCTGCATAAATAGTCCTCTCCTTAGCATCCAGTCTCTGCCACTGAGAAAAAGTGGACATTTGGCTGGAGAGGGGCCTGTAATCTGATGTAGCAAGGGTAACCAACCTGCAGTATGCATTCCCCAAGTGACATGGGCAGCCTCTGTGTGTGGCACATGACAGACCAGGAAGGAAGAAGATAGAACAGTGGCATATAGGGCAGTATGCACAAAGCAGAACAGCAGATTAGACAGGGTACACGGAGAAGGGAGCAGATGGCAGAGGAGCAGATGGGGCAGGAGAAAGGGAGCTGAGTGGGACTCATGGAGGATGCAGGGCATAATATTTATGGGCACATCTGCCAAAAAGCTTGGTTCCCACTGTGATATACTATTACTTTTATTAGGTTTTTATGCCTGCTTTTCTTTGCAATAATTTGTAATGGACTAAGCTGTCAGTAGTAATTGAGACTTAAAATTAATACACCAACTTGAAGAATTTCTTCAAGCACTAATTTGGTATTTGCTGAAGGAAAGCTTTGAATATGTTATTTCAAAAAATATTGCAAAGACAGGCCTGAAAATCTTAAGAGATAAGATTGCAGACTCCTCAGGATTCAGAGGAGTTTAAAATTAATTGATTAAAATGTATTTGATTGACATTATAATGATTGTATACATAAAATTCCCATAAGCTTTAAAAGGAATTATATACAAGGACAGATTGCATGTTAGCCTTCAGTGGTGGTCACAAAGATGGAAAAACAAAGCAACAGAGGAGAGGCAGGAAGCAATAGAGTGAATTAGTTATATACTAATGTGCATTAGACTACATTCAGTTGTATTATTTTATTTTAATAGGTTACTTCCTCCCAATTATTATAGCCAGTAATAGCATTGTAACCCAGGGGTGGGCAATTATTTCAGCTGGAGGGCCGCTTAATGAGCTTTGGTGAGCTGTCAAGGACTGCAACAGTAGACCCACCCTTTGACAGGTGTCCTGCCCCCTGGCCACCATCTTGGAACTGGAAGTCCTACCCCCTAACCTCTGACCTTTGCCACCAGAAGTTTCTCCCCTTGCCCCTGGAAGTTCTCTTGGCGGGGGGGGGGAGGGAGTTTGCCATCTTGGAACCAGAAAATTACCAAATCTTATAGTAAAGGTCAAACATCTACTATAGCGTATTTTAATTTAAAAAAATATTTGTGTCCTTATTGACATTTGTTTGCATAGTGTGTGTGTGTGTGTGTGTGTGTGTGTGTGTGTAAGTAATTGTGTAATAGCTCAAAAATAGTCTTACTCTTGTATATTGTGTGTGACGGGTATGTGGGGGAGTGTGTGGGGTGTGGTTGGGAGAGTGGGTGTATGTGTATGGTGGAGTGTGGGGTGCATGTATGGGGTTTGTGAGTGGGTATGCCTGTGTGCGAGGAGGTGTAGGGTAGGTTGGACGTTTAGGTGTATGCATATGTGAGGAGGCTGTGGGGGTGGGGGCAGGGTGGGGGGTGTGGGGGCCTCCCCCACATCCCCTCCCCATGATGCACAGTCCCCAGCGGTGGCAGCAGCAGGCCCACGGGGTGCTTATGGCCCATGCCGGCACAGTTGCCTGGCAGCGCATGGCTCCAGCCAGTTTCAGAAGCTGCATGTGGTGGCAAGGAGCAGACTCAGGCCAGTCCACTTCTAATTGCGCAGGGCTCACATGTAGCTCCCAGGACTTGTGCATCACCAGGGGGAAGCCCCACATGATAGAGCTGGCTGCCTTCCCCGCTCCTTTCCACCATGTGCAGCTCTTGGGACTGTCGGGAAGTGGGGCTCCTAGAACAATTAGTTTAGAAAATTGTTCCACTGGACATTAAGGAACACCTCTCTGAGAATACGGTTAGAGGAGAGGCCCACAGACGGACACAAGCATAACAGCCCGAGCTCTAGCCCAGTAAGTGCTGACTTCAGCATCTGTTATTGTTTTAAAGAAGAAGAGATTTTTCAGTAAGTAGCTGATAAGTGCAAAGTTAAGGAGAATTTTGAGTTTGGAGGTGTGATAAAGGGCAGCAGTCATGTAATGAGCTTGCTCTTACCCTTACTAACAGGCCAATCCACTCCCAGCAGCACTTGCAGCCCAAGTTGACTGCCAAGGGGGCAGGAAAAAAATTTAATCTCTTAAGTCAAGAACTAACCATTACACAATATTGCCTTACCAATCCTACCTCTGGCTACATGGTCACATAAGTTATGTAAAAATCAAAAGATGCCTTTCCTAATGTATTATCAGAATCTGTTGCAACTTTTCTGCTATGGTGGGGGAACATTCATCAGCACTGCAATTCAGAAAGTCAGTTTTGTCTTTGCTAATCTTGTTTCATGTCAGCCCTCTTAGGATGGAGAACTTTTACCTAAGATCTTACTGAGCAGGAGTTGGAAACTTACAGCCCACATGCATATGTGGACCATGGAGCTACCGGATCCAGCCTAGAACCAACGGGTGCCTGCAGATGTGCAGAATGCCTGCTCTGACTTGCTGTAATTACGGAGCATCAGAGCAGTCTCGACATCTTATGTATTCAGTGTCCTTGCGCTTCAAAATGGCGGCAGGATCATTTTAACTAAAGTTTAACTAGAGCTTCAGTTAAAACCGCCACCGCTACTATTTTGAAGCATGGCATGCTGAATACATTAGATGCTGCAGGCACTTTAATTAGAGTGGCTCCTGAGACCCGCTTTAATTAAGGCGCCCCTCCTCCCCCCAAATCATGTGTAAAGATACCCAAAGGGCTTAGGTAGCACTTGGCTTCACCTACACCACACTGCAGTTAGGCAGCTGTGAAAAGCAGCAGCAGTGGATGGGTTCTAGCTCTACCCAAGCTCATTTGTTCCAGCTGCCACCAGAAAAATGTTGCTGACCCTAGCTATTTAACATTCATTTTCTGCAGAGATAAATCACTGAAGCCTTCACTGGCAAAGCCCAAACTGTTCAGCTTTTGTCCTTCTCCAGTACTGATTCCATTGGGAGACATTAGCAGTTACAGCAATGTCAGTCAAACAGCACTTCAACAGCTTTTCAAGATTTCTTCTCTCCTTCCCTGCTCCTTGACAAATTTGTAAGCATTACTTAAATAGCCCAAGAAGTGTAGTTGATTGGTTAGGTTAGCTGGAAGTCAAAATTTGCTGTTCCACCTCTGTTAATCAGACCACTGTACTCCATATGGTGTGCAATCACTAGACTCTTAAAAATCCCCTTTGAACAGACTGCAGGAACCCTTCTACTGCCCTTCCAATGCCACCTCTCTCCTTCATTCAGAGACTTCCAAAACATTTCGTGTCCTTGGTGGGTTGCTCAGCCTAAAAACAAAATCCAGGAACCCAGGGTGATAAAAGGTGCTCTCACCCAGACTGTATAGTCAAGAGGCATTTTGATGTTTGTTTAAAGTTAGTGGACACACACACAACACAAAATCTACTTGCCACGATGTCTTAATCTCTTGCTAAATTTTCACCTACTATCTCTGGATAACTGAGCTTCCAAAAGAGAAAGGGTAGCATACTAGAAATGATAAAAGTCTTAAAATTGTGGCCTATTGATAAAAGCAGTATTGTGCAGGGAATTCATTTTTTACTTTTTCAGATTACCTAATTTTTTTTCCTCTTCCTTTGCTTGGTATTTTAGCTGAGGAACAGAAGCAGAAAGCTAAGAAATGTTCATGGAAAGACAGTGGGACTAGAGACTCATGGAGTACCCCTTCAGAATGATATCGGCTAGGGCTGAGCACCTGCAAGTCTCCACCCAAGTCCATAGCTGTGTGCAGAATATCAAATGATGGCTGCTGTGCAGTTTCCACCATAGATACAAATCCCTGTCGGAGTATTGAATCTTTCAGGGTCTTGCTCTTTTACCCTCTCCAATGTATTACCATAATCTGCAAATTGTTCAGGAAGTGGAATTGTCAGTGGCTCCCTGAAAACTACAAAAACTGCATGGTTGTAGGGGCTGTGGGAAGCAAACAATCCTCACTCACCTAACCTCTGTACAGCACTGCACCAAATGCGAGGAAGAAGAGGGAGGCAGGGAGAAAAAGAAGAGGGGCATAGGCAGAACACACTAAAAATACAAGTAGGTTCAATGGCAGTAAGCTATCAGCGGGACTATTCAGTACAATATGTTTCTCAGTATTTTGTTATCCACAAAATGAAATTAGCAATTGATTGCTCATTTAAAAAAAAAAAAAAAAAAAAAATCACTGTGTGGCATGGATATGACCACACATGGAATCCCTAATTTCCCTTGCTTCTCTTGACCCTGGTAAGCACTGGGGAACTCGCGGTGCACCGATAGAGATTTTGGGGGCCAATACCGATGGTCAATTTTTAAGTAGGCATATCGGCTGATATCAATCCAATTTCCGATACAGCTGCATGCAGCTGGCAAGTCTGTTGTGGAGGAAGAGGAGGGAAGGGATGTAATGGGGGCAGGTCAATGCCCCCCACAGCGAGGGAGGGAGTGCAGCTGGGGCAGAGCCATGGCTTGTCTAGAGGACATGGGGAGGGGGGGCAGCTCCCACCATTGCACACACCCCAGGAGGGTGTGTGCCCCCCGGAACTGTACAGGGCGGGGTGGGCTGCAGCTGTGGGCTGGGGCTGTGCTGGGCTTTTCCTGGCAGGGTCTGAGGCAGGCTGTGCTCAGGGTGGGTGGCGGCAGCAGCGCTGGGATGGGGGCTACAGAAAACCAGGATCCCTGGTCATCTTGTTTTGTAGACTTGGATGACCAAAATATCTGTCACACTTCCTTCTAAAGAAGGGAAGTTCCAGTTCTTGGAGCTTCCCACAGAAAACAACTGGGAGATTCCCAAATAGTGCAAAAGCACACTGCTATTCCCACTAATATATTAGTAGTTTCATTTTGATTATGGAAAAATGTGGATTTTGGGTTACTTTTTTTTTTTTAATCCAAAAATTGGTTTGTGTGTTTGTTTTTTTTAATCAGAGAAAATCAAGATCCCTGAATATGACCCATCATGCCTTGCTAAGTGTCCGGTTTCAAAAATGCTGGTCAACACATGAGGATAAGGCACCAGTCACAGTATGCAGCACAACTTCCAAATCTGTTTTGTATGCTTCTGACATGCCTTCTACATTCAGCACCCTTATACATTCCCATAATTACCAACAGACCTTCCTGTCTCTCTGAAAGTCTGTCCCATTTGAAACATTTGGGGAAGTCAGAAGTTATTCCTCCAAAGGATCTGTGTTTGTAATTATGATTACAAACAGCTGAGCAGTGTGCTGGGACAAGAACCTACATGTGATGACAGGTAAAGGTAACTTCTGCCCATGGCAGAAGAAAAAAATGTCTCTCAGTGCACCACAGATGAATTCCTGCTATTTGTTATACTAAAGGATATAGGGATCCATACCCCAAAAAACTAGAAATTAGTACCAGTAAGTACAGGGATGGGGTAAGCAGAGATTAGTGTATATTATCAACAACAGCAACGAGAGAAAAATACTAGTATAGAGGAAAGGCAGCATGCTTGCCTCAAGCCTGCAGACACACAAGTACCTACATACTCATGAAAGTAGACATGCTCTGCAATATATACCCAAAAAAGCAGGAAAAAAGCTGCAAAAACATTAGCAGATCATTAGATCCTGCAAAACAACTTAAAAACAAACACTCAAAGCCAGCAACACCATTTTATTGGCAAAATTAAAAAAATAGCTATTTCTAAAATATTATAAGAGCTAAAATGTATTTAATAAAGCAAGGCCATCCAAAAATACTCAAGAAAGATCCTATTTGAAGCTTGATCAATCGCAAAACTCCAAAGGAAATAGCAAAAGATGAAGAACTATTTAGCAAGCATATTTTAAATCTCTGGAAACAAAGACAACATAAGCAGAGTAGGAAAAGGGAATTTGTAGCAGCCAAAGAATTGTACACGTAAATCCTTAGTGTACTGAGATAAGATGAGACCCAGAGGTCTTTTTTTTTTTTTTTTTTTTTTTTTTTTAAAAGAGAGGAGATGAGTTTAGATGGGTCAGCACTATTTCAGAATGAAATAGTTCAAACAGGATGAATGCTACTAGACTGTTTGAACTAATGATAAACAAAAATAAGGAAGGAGGCGCACACACTTAAACTAAGACAACACCTAGGATTCAGAGAACAAGTGAAACTGGTATACAGAAAGTTGTAAATGTCAGGAGACATCTTAGAAGAGGCCATTCTACTTTGAAAGATAATTTTAAAAAGCAATTATGAGATTCTATGTAGTCTGCCTGACACTTCCGTATCAAATGTGGGGAACATATAAATCTGATTTAGTAAACTGATAGCCTCAAAGTCAATTTTGAGGGGAGAGGGGTGGGGGAATATCAGGCTTCTTTCTTTCATGTGTGTTCTCAAAAATACACTCAAGAAGAAGAGTTTTACTTTCCAGGGCTGGCTTTTATATAAGACATAAATGCAACTTGTACTCTGAACAAGCTAAGGTAGAACTATGGAGAGAATCTTGAAGCACAGTTTTTAGACAGTAATATGCTTCAGAGAAAGAGGTAGGAATTATTTTTGTAGTGGGGTTTTTGTTTGTTTGTTTGTTTTAAAGAAATCTAACAACCATTTATACTAAATAGCACTGTGACTCAGTGGATTGAGAACAGAACTAAGCCAAAAACCTGGCTCTGACTGAGTCACAACATAGTCTCACCAGTAACTGATTCTTTTTGCCTTGGTTTTTCCATGTGAAAAAAATAAGAAAACACAAATGTACAGGTGCTGAGAGAATTGACTAGACTTTAGTTGGCTTTATAGGAGTAGATTAGGGTAAGCAAAGCCAAGCATTTTCAAGCAGTTGAAAGAAATAGGAACAGGGAAGGAAAAAGATTTAAGTGTAGTTCTGAACTAGCTGCATCTAGTCTAGTTGCAAAATGGTAAATAGGAGAACCACTTTCTATATTATCATCAAGGCCATTTTATATTATCAATGGGATAATCAAAGGTGCAATTTATTCTCAGACTGCTGTCCTTTTGCTCTAAATTTTAGTCTGAGCAGAGAGCCCCCCCCTCCCACCAGCAATTTCCTAACCCCTTTTCTAAGTCTCTGGAAATGTGCATAAGATCGTTGCCCTGTAAAGATAGCCACTGGTTAGTGAATTTAATATTACAGAACTTAGCAAGTACAGAGATTAAGACGATTTTTTTTTATTTTATTTTTTTAGGAATTATAATCTTTTTTCCTTTTACAGTTAATAACCATTTATAACTTTGTAGGCTTATAACCATGTTATTATTTGTAATGTTCAGGTTTTTAACCATTTTGTTATATGCAATCATTTTTCCAGAACCTACCTTATTGTATGCAACCAATATCTTTTTTTTTTTTTACACTCAAAAATATTTTGTCAGTTGTTACTGGAATACCAGTTTTGTGTGCACCACTACTATTGCTTAGTTCACATTTTACTTGCTATACTTACAGATTAAAAATGTTATTATTGTTCTCTTATAACCATTATTTTAAACTACTTGTTTGTATTAGGATCTGAGGGACCAAGGTAAGTGCAAAAAAGCTGTCCTATCTGGAGGTCAACAAGATTAATATTTGTGCAACTCAAAATGCAAAGCACTGTGCAAGAACTAACTGTTCTCTTGAAAGATCCTTTGCTTTTGAATTGAACTCAGTTTCTCATCTGTCTCCTCTCTCCTAAAGCATTCCTATTTTTCTACACATTTAAAAACATCATATTTTAACAGTTTATAATACTTACCTTTGTCACTTCCGTAATAATAGAAGACTGTCCTACTAAGAGCACACCAACGCTTTTGCCATTCAAAGCCAAGAAAACTGTGGTCTGAAATTAAACAATTCACATTAGAAAGCCTTTACTGCATACAATTTCATACAAATACAATGCATACTTCCAGTGGGTAATGGAAAAGGTGTTTAGGTAAGAGACCTAAAACAAATGGTAAGAGGTAGATGAAGCGATCTGTAGTCAGGATGATAACAGAGAATAAAAAGCAGAGTAGAACTAAAGGGAACTTGAAAGTGAGCAAAGGGTAAACCAGGACAGGGTCTATTGTGTGGTATTAAATAAGCCTGTGCGAATAGTTAAGTATTTGATTTGAATTCGGCCGATTCGGAGAACAGTGATTTAATTCAGATATCTAGATCATTTTCCTGAGTCGATTTGGCCAAATCAGCTTTGGAAGATTCGGTATCGATTCGGAGAGATTCAGTGATTCAGTAGGCACAGTCAAGCAGCTGCAGATTCTCCTGCAGCTCCTCTTGTCTGTGCCTGCCTCTCCCAGGACCGGGGGGGGGGGGGGGGGGGGGGGGGGGGGGGAAGAGCCATGTAAGAAGCCCCAATAGCTGCCCTGCCCAGCCCCATCCCCTGCCCAGCCCAGGCCTTGTCCTGGCACTTAAAAAAATAAAATAAAGCTCCATACTCACTGGCTACAAGAACAGCAATCCCCACTGCCCCGCACTGTGTGTGTGGGGGGGGGGCTCTGCCATGAGCCCTCAGAGGCCTCAATCGCTGCTGCTGCAACTGGTGAGCATGGGGCTTTATTTATTTATTTATTTTTAAGTGCCAGGAGGCTGGGCATGGCAGAGCATCCATGGGGGCTTCTCCCGCAGCTTCCCCGGCCTCTCCCCTGGCAGGGGGAGCTGCAGGGGCTATATTCTGCTGACACTTGCCCAACTGGCGTGGGGAGGGAGGGAGGGTATGATGCAGGTGCGGGGGGGGGTGCGCAATGCAGGCATGGCTTACTCTGGGTAGCAGCAGGGCATAGCTCCCGCTCCCAGTGCTGTCATGCCCGCATCAGTACTGGGACTGGGGGCTCTGCCTTGCCGCCGCTTGCCAGCCAGCACGGGTGGGGGCGCAGGATGCAGGTGCAGCAGCACTGGGAAGGGGGGCTACACCCTGCTGCCACTTACCCCCTTCCCCCTGGAGCGAGCTGCACCTGCATCCCCCCCCCCGGCTGGGAAAGTGGCACCAGGGCAGAAAACCCGCTCCCAGTGCTGCCCCCCACTCCGGCTGAGCAGCTTGTCCCAGCCCTAGCCCCAATCCCCCCCCACCCATCCCCTTTCCCCTCCCCCAACAGACTTATCAGCTGGAAGCAGCTGTCAGCTGCCTGTTTAGTCTATGGTCAAATCTCCAAATCAGCCAAATTTTTCCAAATCAATTCAGATGCTTTTAATCAATTCCGAGCTTTTACCTGGTCTCACAATTAGATTCAGATTCAGAGATTCGGTCCCCAAATCAGGCCAAATCTTCTCCGAATCAAATCAGTTACTGAAGCTTCGCATGGCCCTAGTATTGAATATGCTGAGACTAAGTAACTAGAATTGCCAGAGCAGTAAGTATGTATTACAGTGACAATTCAAAATGTATTGAATCAAAATAAATATAGATGGAATCAAAGCCAATTTCAGTATTTACACTCTTGAAGGACAATAAATTTTGATGGTCACTGAAACGTGAAGTCAACATACACTGTTTAATGTACATCCTTAAATACATTTAATGTACATCCCTAATGTACACCCTTTCAAAAGGATGGAAAGTCTCTGAATTATGGCTACAATTGGCCAACACTTATGATATTTGTTTAATCAATTGTTATGCAATTTAGTAATGTGCACACAAAAACAGGCTAAACATTTTTCATGAGGTTTATTTTACCTTTTCTGCGCTTTTCAAGATATCCAGCCTTCAGAACAAACTGAAGATCCTGAGCTGCAATAGGAGGAAACTGGTTCCCTGAAAGAGAAATAAATGTTATAAACCACTATTTTTCAAGGAATTAGTGCTCTGGCTTACTTTAATAAGAAATATGACCAACTCTATAACCACAATGCTAATGAGCTACTGAAAAAAAATGTAACTAATAACTACTAATCCAGTTTAATTTACCTGGCCAAAAAAACCTCACTAGTCTGAACGACAAAGCTGTTGCTTGTGTTGCTTTGCCAGTGTAGGGAGAGGAAAATTATAGCTATGTACCAGACCCTGCAAGCTTCAGGAACAGAAAAGAAATCTGTATCAACTTTCCAGACTGGAAACATTTTATGAATTATTTAAACACAGGGCGTATTAGCTTGCATCTGAAGACACACTGCTTAAAGTGATCTGGAGAAGCAAACAATATTTTAAAGTGTCAGATACAACTGTAATTAAATTGAGAATTTAATTTTTGACAATAACTTCTCCAAAGGTCTTCCAAATAGAAGAGCCTACAAACTGAAGTGCACGAAGTCATAGATTGTAAGGCTGGAAGGGACCTCAGAAGATCATTGGGTCCAGCCCCCTGCACCAAGCCACTGTCCCTACAAAGAAAAGAACTAAATGAAGGGATGACAACAAGTGAAGCTTGTTACTGGCAGAGAAGGCATATTTCATGCTACATTAAGAAGCACTGTTCAGAAAATAGATAGTATAGATATTAGATGGAAAAGACAACCACATTGTTCAAATTTTCCAAACTGCTGCTGTGTTTTCAGAATTATTTTTTGATTTTGCATAGGAACTCAGCCATATCTTTGTAATGATCAAGATGGCCTATCGCTTTTCTTCCCTTGCCTCCACTGTTTGTTTATACCTAGAAGTGTGAAATTAATTTGCTTGAAAAAAAAAAATTCTTCAGCATCTAGATTTCTAGTTTAATCTAAAATAATTTAGTTTCAAGTCCTCCCAAAACAGAATTTTTTTAATTTAAATTTCTACTATAAAACACAAAAGGCAGAATTCTGTTTAAGCATGCATAATCATTTACATATGTATAAATGTCTTGTTTCCCATGCTGCTATTATACGCCATAAAAACCTAAAGACCTAACAGGTCGTTGGAGGTAATAACCGTTACTTCTAAAATACGTTTAAGAATCACAATGGTAGTTTTCCACTACTACTTATAACTATCCACAGTACTTTTTGTAGGAAGTCAGCAAGTTATTCTTTTAAATTATTCACATAATCCTGTTAGTTCTATAGCAACTTCTGTGTTAAATAACCACTTAAAATATCCTATTTAGGTTAAAGAACAAATTTGCCCTACACCCAGTTAAATACCTTCTTTGCTAAGTAACTGAGGCGTGTTAGGCTCTTCAGTAGTCCTTTAAAACAGAATTTACTATACACTCATCTAGATCTTAGTACTCATTTTGTTAGTAAAACCTGTATTTCAAATGAAAAGAAGGTAATGAAATAACAAGAGCAAACAAAGTACTGAAGGCTATACAAGGAAAGCATACCAAACACGAGAAGATATTCCTCAAGATTATCCCAAAATTTTTCCAACAAAAAGAATAAAAAGAAGTCAGACTATGTAGTAGATGCTGTATTAATATTCTAGCTATTGAAAAATTATGTATTCATATTTTAGCCTATTTCATTATTTCTAAATATTTTCTTGTTAATACCCTCACCACACTAGGTACATTTTAACTTTGAAGGAATTTTTGACAAACATGATAAAAGCAAACCGGTTATATGTACATAAGTCTACACTGTTATAATGGGTTCCATTTGCAGGTAAATTTACAACCACTACAGAAGCACATTTAAGAATTTAGCACAAGAAACTCTACTCAAACCAAAAGCAGAGTCTCAACAGTGTAGAAGATGTATCCATGTCAAAATAAAATGAATCTGACTGCTGTCCAGGCAGTGTGGGAGGCAGCTGCACTTTCCAGAGACATGTTGTGCTTCTTTAAATTAGTCAGTGGGAGGCATCAGTGTGCAGCACTTTCAGCTCTTGCTCAGAATAGGACTGGTCATAAAATGATCCTGAAATTGAATCACTAGAGATGGGGGAAGGGCAAGAGCAAAATCTTTTGAACAAAAACGGTTACTTCCTGTTAAACCTATGTCTTAGTTCAAAAGCTTCAACAAATATTTGGTTCCAATTTTTTTAATGTATTTCTTTGGTTTAGTGAGGAAAGGCTTGCAAGCCTCTTAATGGCTTAGACGAGAGTTCAGACTACACACCAATTCCATCCTTGTGGTCTTTGCTGGTTGCCAGGCCACTGCTAATTGTGATGGTCTGCATTCCAGAAGTGACAGCTACAGTTGAGAAAACAAGTTTGAAACCAAATTCATTTCACACAGGGTCCTGATTGGAAGGCTACAAGAAATGGCAGAAGCAGGGTCTTCTGCTCTGGAAGCATGCCATGGGAAGAAAAGCCTCTCTTCTTTCCTTCTCGTTCAAAAATGTACATCCCCCTGCATATGCTATAAAAGGATTAGGTGCAGAAGTTTCGTGAACAAGGTCTGTCCAAAGTTATGGATAGCAGAAACACAGATAGTTGTCAACTGCAAGCTGACGGAGAAGTCTTATAACAAGCAAAGGAATGAAAAAAGAAAAAAAAAAAAATCAAGACAGACAAAGACGGGCTTGGCAAAATTCCCCCTTTCTTTTCCATATCCAGCCAGAAAGGGAAAAGAAAGAGTAAGAACCAAGAAGATAAAGGAGAGAGAATTAAGGATGTTCACTCAGGTTATCAAGTCTACATACATGACAGGATAAACACAAAGATACAGACTGAAACTTCCCTTGTGCTGCAACCAAACTGAACAGAAAAAGAGAATGAAGTCTCACTTCCACCAACTGGCAGGATGCTGGCAGATCAAGTCACAGTCTTTGTCATCTTTCTACTCTGCTACCATTTCCATCACTGCCTCCCTACACATCTTTGGCTTTTTGGGAGTTAAAAGCAGGAAAGGGCTACAGCAGATTGCAATCTTCAGTTGTGGAGTTTTCTAACTAAAAGTTCTCAAGTATGCTAAGAATGCACAGCAGCTATTTTTCAAAAGTTTTCCTATTCATTTGAAACAGAACAGGTTAACTGCAGGCCTCTTAAGATAATGCTAATGAAAGCACACAAATGTTTTATTACTGTATACATTACAGTAACACCATGGTACCCAAGCAGATTAGAGACCCATTAGGCTTTGTCCTTTACATGCACATATTAAGACAGCATGTTCCTGAAGAGTCAAGACAAAGGGTGTCTTGACTGTTATAAACAATCAATACAAACAGTGTGAGAAAGAAAGCATTACTATTTTAATGATGGGGAACTGAGGCACAGATGAAGCAATTTCCTCAAGACCTCACAGGAAATATCCTCCAGAGTCATGAACTAAATGCAGAATTCCCAGAACCAAGTTCGGTGTCCTAAATAAATTTCCTTAAGCCAACCCTTAATCTTTCAGTATTTTGACACAAAAAATGCGCTGACAAGAGGCTACCATTTGGAGAGATGATTATTAAACACTCATCCCCAGAACGCAGCTTAATATGAAAGAGGTCCATCTGCTTAATGTTAAAGATTTTCTCTCTCTTCATCCACCCACCCACCCCAGACACAGAGGAATGTCCTAGCATAGTTCCTTGTCAGAGCCTGCTGGGGGGAGGCTTGAGCGCACAGAGCTCAGAGAACCTATGAGTCATGTTCCACTTACATATTCCCAAAATGATGCTTACAAAGGTCATCTAAAACAGCAGATTAAGGTCCAACTGCAAACATTTATAATAAAGTCCATAAGTTCTTCGTACACATATAGCAGCCCAGGTTCATCCTGTGGCTCTGGTCTATTTTGTGCCAACAGCCAGAGTTGCCACAGCAAGAATTCCTCCAGTGAAGGGAATGTAGAATGTGCTCAGCACATAAAGTTAGCTTCTCTACTAATCATTTCCTAAATCCCAGTGTAGCAGGAATACCGTATCAAGGTCCGACAGAGCATTCTCCACTGCAAACATTTAATGGATCAACAGGCACTTACACACACGTGGGGAGCCTGCTCTGACATGCTGGAAATCCAGAGTACTCTGGAAGCCTCGCGCGTCATGTGTATCTGCAGTACAGCATGCCTCCGTACTGAGAAAATGGCAGCTGTGCACTTTGAACTAAAACACACTCGATGTGCTTACGTTCAAAGTTCACCGCCACCATTTTCCTCAGCGCTGTGGCGCACTGTGCTGCTGATGCATGTGACATGCAGGTGCTTTTAATTAGCACAGCTTGCTAATTAAAAGCATCTAGCACTGCATCAGAAGCATATGTAAAACTGCCCTGATCTCAGGCTTCATGTCAAGGCCAGAGCTGCTCTAATCTGGCAGTCAGGAACCCAAGTCCTTTAATATTCTCGTTAATTCCTGCACTGTGATTTTTTGGGAGCAGGATGGATCTGGTCTATTTTTTTAAATAATAGTAAATGGCATCTGATAGTGTTCCTGAATTTATACCATCTGAAAAATTTAAATACAACACATTACATTTCTGATTTCTAGTGAACGTAAAACTGTTAAACTTCCTTTCCGTACAGAGTAAATTAAAAAAATGCTGGGTTGTATTGTATTGTGGTGTGTACCACTAGGAATATGTTTTATTTTTTCCAATGTGGGATAAGGGATACATAAAGCAAGAAATAACTAGAGGTCAATGCATTCTTAAGAGATGTTTAGCATGCTTATGGGAAGTTAAGCAGGCAAAATGGAGATAAGTGTGATTCAGTAACAGCTAAATGGTTGATTATAGCTTGTCTTCCTTGTAAAGCACAGTAGTTGCGATTATACAGTAATAATGGTAAAGAACTTTTCCTCAAGTATGAGCCATTCAACATCTTTGAGTCATCCTAAAGGAAAACTGTCAAATCAAAATATAATTCTTAAAAAGCATTTAAAGTAATCTATATCTTGCCCTGAATGTTTTACAATCATTATTCCTTCTTAAAATATGTATCTTACAAATAAAAAGGAGATTGCTTAACTAAGCAACCTACACAACCAGTTCCAGTCTCAGTGTCACAGCTCAACAAAGAAGGTATACTGTTCTAGCAAGTGTCTTCCTTCCTTTCCTTCTACCTCCCTCACCAGCAAACACCCAACCACACACCCCTTTCTCAATATACCCCCAGTATTCTTTGATCTGGAAATAAATATTTTTAATAATCTAATGTACAATTATCCTTTGGGTCTGTGCACAGCAATACAATACACTTATCTGTTGTCCAACCACAGTTAATCTATAAACAGGTATTTTTCAAATTTATGTTCCAAATATTTTCAGAATGTTTCACTGCCTTCCTTTTTCACGTCCTTGCAACTGGTTTTTAACAGAATTTGCAGATTCATTGGGATCAGATAGGCCTTGCCGTGAACACTTCTGTTATGGCCTCAAACTTGCAGCCCCTGAGCTGTCAACTATGCGCCTTAGCTTAGCTTAGCGCCTACCCCACCCCCAGACTCGTCAGAATGCTGTTTTGCATTTAATTAAATTAAATTAAAGAATTCTACTCGCAAAGTTTGAGGGAAGGTGATCAGCTGGCAATTCGTATAAACTCTCATTTGTGTCATTAATAGTTTTCAATACCTTTGGAAAGACTATTTCAGTAAAATACCTGCTAGCTGGCAAAAGGCTTAACATGCAACACCCAGTATTTAAAGTGCTAAGATTTCAACAGCAAAAAACATTTCACGCTAGACACCAGATATCAATTATGTATTTTCAAGACTTCTCCAAGGAAAATAAAGTTATATAGCTCTACAAACCACTTCTTTCAAGCTTGTGCATTTCCTATGGAGGCATCTACAGCATTGGCTACTTTGCTCTATAATAACATTTAATTAATAATTTCCATTACACATTCTTGGCTCTTGGGGCTTTTTCCCCCCCCATGTTGACTGGTGGGAGGACAGGGACCCCGTCTTATACTCAAGTCAATACAGTATTACTCTGCAGAAACTGAAAGCAGTGGGTGAATCAAATACTATTTCAGTTTCAGTGTTCTGGTAATGCAGGCATTGGTAATGCATTGGTTTCTGGTAATGCACACAATAAAATATCTGTATTTCAAGCTATACAAATAAGTCAGTTTAATGTCAAGCTTTCCCTTACAAAATTCTAAATAAAGTAAGCTATATGACAATTTTCCGTCATCTGTAGAGAGCAGTGATTCTCAACTAGAGTGCCTTGAGATCTTTTGAAGGATGCCATACATTATTGCACTGTTTGGGTGGCAAATGCAATTCACAGGATAAACCCATACTTTTCAAATAAGAATCCACAGTGTTAAAAGCATCCTGACCTGTAGTAAGCTTTCTGAGCTCTTTGAGCCAGAATTGCTCTATTATTTTTCTGAGGTAAAAAAAAAAAAAGTGAAAACTAAGAGCTAACATTTTATGAGGGTGCCTTGAGTCTAAAAGGTTGAGAACCACTGACAGAAATAGCAAGCGAGAGAGAATATGTGCACAATTATATCTATAGCTAGATAGAGCTTATATGTAGATCTAATTATACATCATATAGAAAGCTTATTTTTGTACAGCTATATAATCTCTCTCTCTCTCTCTAAGTACTAAAACATAACAAACTCTCTCTATAAAACACTAAATTAAGTTATGACAATTTTCTGGTCCCACACACAGAGCAAGAACAAGCTTATATAAGCTAAATTTTCTAATAAACTGTGTATAAGTTGCACCTAAATTGAGGCATGCTATATATTTCCCTTTAGTTGATTTAAAAAAAATCCACCAATGTGAATTTGGATTCAATTTCAGGTAAGAGAAGGGAAATAAAAAAAGAACCACTGCATTTCAAACTAAAGGAGCAAGTTTGAAATCTATCCAGCAATACCAAATAATTCCAAGAAAACAGGAAACTAACAGACTAACACAAAACACCATTACAACCCCTTAACATAACATGTACAACGTTTTATAAATGTAACTCGAGTACTCCAAGTGCTCTCTCACAGAACAGTTTGGACTCTGCAGAGCAATTCCAACAGTTCTGACTTCTGGCCAAACACTTGGCCTGGTAAGCTTCTGAAAGGAAACATATGTATATGCTGTCTTAGCATTTTAAGTGCTCCTGCAGCTTGTATCCCAGAACAAAAAGTTATAACACTACTTGTTACAGCTGAAAATCTTTCATCTGTAAAAAGAAAGATATTAAATCTCCTAAACTACAGAACAGAATGTAATTTTAAAAGGGAAGCTTCAAGATTTCAGCAGGCATATATACAGATGTGAGGAAATTATACTTTTTATTTTGAGCATTTTTTGGCAATGAATGTACAATTTTTTTTTATGAATTGCTGCATATAAAATGGTTTGGTTGTGCTGTATACCAACAGACACTAGATTTTGGTAGGTTTCTTCTACGACTGATAATCCAAGTGAAAAGTTATACCCAGCTTTCGATAAAGTATTTCACTAATGCTTTGTCTATCCTTGAAAGCTAATTAGGATTAAGATAGGAACTGAATTTAAAGTGTGATACCTTTTCCAGAATAACTCTGTACATTGATATCCTACTCTGGACTGTCAACACATGGAGTTCTTTGGAAACAGCTTGTTTTAAAGTAACTATTCCTTAATAGCATCATGTGTAGACAAGCCCTTCATAATTAAATAAAATATACTGAAGACAAGAGGGAACATATTCGACCCTTTCAAGTTTTCCCCTATAATACACAAACTGCATACAGAACATATTCCAATAAGAAAAAAAATAAGGCTCCTTCCAGTATAATCAGAGAATCCTACAACAGTAAAACTGTGCTTACAAAACAGGTCATGTACTACTGTATGTGAAATATTCCACTTTCCTGAAAAAGGACCCTGAGATCTCAGACAGCTGACATACATCTTTAAAAGCCCAAATATAAAAGTTCTACCAAAACCAATACTATGTCTCTTCTTCTGTAACCCATCTGAAGAAAAGTAGTGAAAGACAACTAGCTTCCTTGTCAACAGCACACATGCAACACCCACTTTTAGATCTACTCGATAGACACAACCATCCCCGTCATGGATGTAAAGAATCACTACTGGTTTGGCACTTAAATGAAAAGCAGCTGACTACTATTGTATGCAGTCAGATTGAAAAAAAAAAAGGGGGGGGGGCGGAAATGAGGAAGGAGAATATCACATCTATCTCAGAACAATGATGTCCTCACCTTCCATCAAAGGGCATCTGGCTCCATTTGCCAATTTTGCACCAAGTCTCAAGATGTTAACATACTCTTCATTAATCTTGAATACAGACAGAAATAGAGGAACTGTTTTCTTACAACTTGTACTCTAGTCTGTTTCTTGCCAGGACACTAGGGCTAGTGACAGACATTCAAAAAGCCTGAGCTTGAATTGATTCAATCTTTGCCTATTAGTCTAACCTGACCAGGCTGAACTAGTATGAAACTGGTCAAACATTCTCTCTGGACTGAGGAAATTCAGGCCCATGCCTGCAGCGGCTCAGGCTCGAAGCTAGGGGGTGCTAGAATAGCCCTCCCTTCCTTTCTACAGGGAGCTGAGCTGAGCTGAGGGGGGTGTGGCCAGGCCCCAGCAGGACTCTCTTATTAGGGAGGTCTGCCTGCAGGGTCCCGGGCTTTTTCCCCGCTGGCTGCTCAAGGGGCAGGAGTGTTGCCAGCCCCCAGCTAGCACTCCGAGGCAAGGGTGTGTGTGCAGTGCATGTATCTGCTGACGACACAGAACTTTTCGCTCTCCCTCCCTGCTTCGTCATACAGTCTGCAGCAAACTGACAGGTGAGCAAGCCGGGGGCGGGGCCTGATAAGTCACCCGATTAGCAAAATAATAGCCTCTCTCCACATTATTTCAAACTTCTTAAACAGCTTACTGGCTGACCTGTTGATTAGCTCTAAAAGCCCTAGGCGGTCACTGTTCTGTCTGCCTATCCCAGTGAAATTGGAGAGACACACACACACACACACACACACACACGCAGACACCTCTTGGCATTAGCTAGCATACCATATGCTGACTATAGCCCCTGCTGTGGCAAAGAGGGACCTCTGCTTAAGCAGGAAGTGGGGAGGGAGGGGGGTGCACAGGGAAGCCAGCAAACCCTGCTGTGCCTGCAAGTCCATGCCAAGCTCCAGCCAGGGAGCAGAGGGAAGGGGTCAGCCCTGCTGTGGAGCAGAAAACCCCGCCCAGCCCAGAGAGCATGCTGGGATGCTGGGGGACTCTGATTTAACTTTAATCAGCAAGGGGTCTGGGACAGACATTGCATAAAAACTGGTTTGAGCCAAATCAGTTAAGTCTGATACTACATTCGACCAGGTTTCTCTCAAACCGGTTTCAGCCATTTTTTTAAACTGGTTTGTGTGCACTGAACGTCTGTTCTGTTACAGGTTTAAAACAGTTTCCGATCACCTGAACTGGTTTGTGTAATGTCTGTCCCTAGCCTAGGATACTTCTCCTCAGTTGAGGATATAAATACTATTATCCATTCAGTCCATTTGGAATCTCTACAATACATTACTACATGTTTCTACATCTATAAAAAACAAACAAATCTTCAACAGAGCACAGCCCCCACCACAGGTAAACAAATGACAGAGAACGAGTCTTACTGTCTGTTTGTATTTTCTATTAAATTCCAATTTATTTCAAGTACCACCTGAAGGCCTTGTCTCAGTTTTTAGAACCGTCAATAGTCCGAGGTGTGTCTACATCAAAAGAATGGTGAGACATGAAAGAAAAGCCAAAACAGCGGCCCCTCACCAGAACACCAGATCTGCCAATGCTTACTGTGAAGCTAGAATATATTCTATGTCAAAGACCCCAGATTATGGATCATGCTACCCCAAACTGACTATTTTCAAAGCACCTTGAAAGATTTTGTTTTGCAAAAACCTTGCAACAGTAAAATTAAGGGGAAATCGCAGAAGTATGCAAAGGTACCGAACATTGGAGAACATTATCCTGGTACAACAATTACTGTATTCAGTTCTAACTTTATTTAAAAAACACTAAACTTCTATCATTATGACATATTCTTTCAAGAACAGTGTTATTCCTTATTTTTATGCAGGAAAATTCTCCTCAAAACATCAGAATCTTTCGAATTGGTATATACATTTTTAACAGATCCACTGGATGCCCTAGGAATACAGGTATCTAAATCCAAGGGTAAACAACAGTCATCCACCAGGTTCCAACTCTCTTCTAGGTTCAGGATTAGCTTTGCCTTTCAAATCACACAAGTACATAGACCAGGGGCAGGCAATTATTTTGGGTGGAGGGTTGCTTACTGAGTTTTGGCAAGCCATCAAGGGCTGCATGACAGGCAGCCAGGGGCAGATAAATGTTAGTTTTCTAAAATTTTTTAGGGGCCCTGCAGGCCAGATAGAATGGCTTGGCGGACCACATCTGGAGCGCAGGCTGCCTTTTGCCCACTTCTGATATAGACTTCTGTATCTAATACCCATGATTAGTCTTCAAACTAGAAACAGGAGCACTAAGAGCTCCTGTGCTCGGTAATAGGACTGTAAGTTAGGAGATGGTGAGTAGCAGAAGACTGATAGCCATATTTAAGATTTTATGGTCCCATAACAGGTCATAGGACTGGAAAGATGATCTGCTGAAGGAAACCAGGACCTTACAAAAATCCTTATGGCATAGAAATGACATGGAATAAAGGCTAAGCATTTATTTACTATATTGATTAAACGCAACCCTGATCTTGGATCTTTTATTTTATGTCCTTTTAATTCTTCTGAAGTATCTTAGTAGCTGTATTTTTTTTTAAATTAAACCAATTTTAAGAATTTTAAGAACACAAATTACGAAGTGAATACACTGTTACTGAAGCCAAGCTGGTTGAGACAGCACAACAGTTTCAGTAACCGCACCAAACCTTCTGAACATGCAGTCTTCTTCAGTGGAATGCTGCATTAAAAGAAAGAACATGAAAGTCCTGGTAAAACAGACATTTTTTTCTGTGCAAATTAAGACCTATGGATTCATTTTACTTTTAAAAAAATGCACAGAAGATCATTCCTGTGTCAAGTTAAACTAGAATTACCAAGTTGCAGCTGGGAACAATTTTAAAAACGAACCTTCCCCTGCATCATCATCATCATCCCCCACCACCCAAAAAGCAGCAAATGGGAGTTTTAATGAAAATGCTGACACAACCTTAACTATGGCAGTGCTAACAGTGTTGCTATAATAAATCTGTCAGTTTCTATAATGCCTATGACAAACCCATTAATATGAATGATGTACACTTCACATAACACACTACATAGCAACTGCACAGGTTATGTCATCTTCATTCTGAGTAGCAAATCAGTAATCAATATTTGTAAAAGCAGGCTAAGCCTTTGTAAAAATCACTGGTTTAGTGATTGAAGAGTTTGCTCAATCTACACAGTTAATCCCTCTTCATGTGCTTGAGCCCTCTATTTATTCCAACCACTTACAGTGGTACCTATAGCAGATTAATACGTCTCCACATGCTAAATGTGTCCTGACAACTGGCACAACATACTGCTGTCAGGATAATCTTTATAAACACTAGGCTATTTCTTAGCAAGCCTGAAGCCAACATTTAGAAACCAAAAGTTTACAAATAGTCTCAGAGAGACCTCCTCATATATACCATCACATTTTCACTGAATTATTCCCTATTGAAACTAGCACTATATTTTGCTCCAAAAAAAATATGCTAGTGTATTTCAGATTCATAAGAAGTTAAAATAAAATTTCACGAAGTCACATAAAAGGATTTTTTTTATAACAAAAATTCTCCACAGACCTCCCCCCCCCCAGAAAAGTAACAAAGAATTTATTTGTGCTACAATATGCTGTGCCTGTAAGTGAAAAGTAAGCTTACTGCCTGGGTAACTACCAATAGTCAAAGTCCACTAGCCAAGGAAATTAACTGAACAAACATTAGCAAGTTAACATTCCATAAAATAAAAACAAAAGTGACCATCAAGTTTTCAGCAAGATAGAAAGAGAAATACAATTAGAAAAACCAGACAGAAAAATATTTAGATATGTCTATAGGCAGATTTCTACTGTAAACTGAAATGTACAGCACACTGGCAAAGATTAGGTTGATCTACAAAGTTCTTAATGCATTTCCCATGGAACAGATAAAGGACCAATTAGAAGATGGTATAATTTCATTGATTTTCTGAAAGAGCCAGAAGCATTAGTACAGATCAAATTTGTGTCAACCTTATATATCTCTAGGAAACTATTTAGGCTAAGCATATCAAACACATTAATCCAACTATTTTTGTTACAAAAAGTTTCAGCTTATCTGAGACAGAAAAGTCATTTTCCATACATAATGGGGGTGTTTGTTTTGCATTGAACAGGCAAAACATTTCATCTTTACATCACATTTTTTGGGTAACCAACTAAATAAGATACCTGAGAAAGCCACTTTGTGATGTATGGGGCCTTCTAGTTATTTGTCCTCTCGCATCAACATTGTATCTAATTGTTTGTAATAGCCACCAGAGACACATTCATAGCAGGTGCAGTAGTGCAGCTGCACACCTTTTTGATTTCTGCTCCACCCAGACTTTAAAGCCTAGGAGGGCAGCAGCATTTCTATTCAGGCAGTGCTGAGTGAGTCAACTTACTTCCTGGATCATTATCTTCCTGATTCCTGCTAATCTCTCTGCATTCCACAGATGTTAACAAGCTTCTCCTTTATAACGATCTTGAGGTTCTGCTAATCAAACTATCCTTTCTTCTGCAATTTTGCTCTGTTAGCCATTCCTGGTAATGTCTCTCTTCTACTTCAAAGCCCTGCAAACTGTTTTTAGCTCTAGCTATAAACCTTAACTCAAGTGTAGACATGACTGATAATGAAATATTGGAGGCATTGTCAAGATGCTCAAGAAAGCTAGACATTGTTTTATGAATCTGAATAAGAGTACATTTAACTATAATGACTACAGGACTAATAACAATATTGTTTGACTCGTTTGAGTATTTTTTTTTTTGCTTCATTTGCTGTGGTTTTTTAACTGTATACTCTAGCAAATAAAAACACATTCAAATATTTATAATTGTTTTTATTTTTATCTTAAAATGAATAATATAGTTGCAGCACCCTAGTTTTAGTATTAGTAAAGCGTCTAGTTTCTCTTTAACTGGAGAAGAATGTGTTGCATTGTGTGTGATGGTATGCCACATCATCTGCACCCTGCTTTTTAAAATCCTGGATCTACTCATGCTTCCCACTAAGTTTCAACAGCTAAGGAAAATTAATATAGTTATAATATACTGCATTTCCTCGCATACTACGTGCCCCTAAATAAGGCACGCAATTTACTGCTGGAAGGTAAAACATAGAAAAAAGATTTTCTACATTCTAAAATAATGTCTACCTAGATGACAGAGTAAATCCCCTGCTTCTATTCCAGTACTATAACAGTGAAGAAAAATCAGCTTCCCTGAGTAAGATACTCTTCCCAGTTTTGAAGGATTCATTTTGGAGGGAAAGGTGCATGAGCTATGCAAGTAAATACAATATTGTGAACAGCATAAATGGTTAATTCCAGGAATTCACCGAGGGAAACTGAAGTTTTTGGAGTTTTCACAGCTGAATCTTCTAGAACTATACATGAACAGCTCCAGACAGAAGAGCAAGTGGGTCTGGGGGAGGGCAGTAGGGAGGGACGGTTACTGGAAAAGGACTGGTAGGCTAAGAATATAACTAGTCCAAGCAACAAAAGAACATGGTGGTGTGCAGCACAGAAATAATGTAATCTGTGTTAGCATGTATGGATCAGAAGAGGATGGAATAAAGCAGCTCCACATGGCTTTAGGCATATAATTTAGAATAAGGAAGGTACCTGAAATGCAACTTAAGGAACAAGGAACACAGACGTAAACAGACACCATGCCTTTACCTGAGCAAACAATGAACTGAGTATTTGATGTGTCTGATTGAAGACTTAAGATGCACATATCCACTTACGAAACCAATATCCCAGACACTTAACATTAATAACTACCTTCCATATTTAAGGTAGCTAAGACTAGTTCAGCAATCTATGGCCCATGGGCTGGATCCATCCCACCAAATGATTTCATTAAGCCCACAAGGCACAGATTTCAACAGTGTCTCAGTGGTAAGGCAATTTGGCAACATTTCAACAGCATGCACCGCTGGCCAGGATGGAAGCATCAGGTCACTTTGGACCCAAATGCATTATTTCATCCAGTCTTAAAAGGCTGCCAACCCCTAAGTTAAGACTGAAAAGGTGGGGATAGAATAAGATGTCATTTCAGTATACAGAAAGCAGGAAAACTGAAAACAAGTAAACAGATAAAACTGCAAAGTGACAGTTTAATAAGTACAGTGTGTGTATGTGTGTATATATCTCTTTCTATATCTATATAGATATATATATGAAAATTACTAGATTCAGATTCTGGTCTGGATGCAGAGTTTTATGCCCTGAGGCAAGACAACCAATCCACAAAAGTATATGGACTTGCCCTGCTCATCTAAATGTTGAGCTGGTCATTTTTCAAAAGTGGTAGCATTTGATAATTAATGTTGCAGTGCATTATTTCAAACAGTGTAATATTCACCAGTACCAAATACTAAATAAAATGCACTGATGAACAACAACAACAACAACAACATAGTACCCCAAATATAATATGGCTGCTTCAAAGTACAAAACAAATCAGTATTTCAGAAGGCTTGCAAAATGACAAAGAAGGATGTTGTATTCTAGCTGTTAAAAACCTGCCCAAGGGAAAAAGTGAAGCGCCTGATCTATACAGACACCGCAAAGCCAGGTCAAAGTAACGTGCTACTTCTTCCAGTAAATAGATGAAAGAGTCACAAACAAACTTTAAAAATATTTTTCTCCTTTAAAGGAGCATCCATGGGAAACCATGGGTTTTCCCTTGAAGGCTGGCAGAGTTCCAGCCTGCAAGGGGCTGCTTGGGGCCTCCAATGGCCCACACCCCCACCCCCACACACTGTGGGGTTGGGGCCTAGGGGTGGGGTGCAGTGGGTCGGGAGTGAGGGGCACGAAACACTGCTATAGACTGTTCCAGGTTTTAGTCTATAGCGGACCTAACTGGGTTTCCAAATGACACAAGAACCAAAAGGGTCTCTCCCCCTCCCCCCTCCCCCTTTACAATGACAAGTCTGAAGCTGCAAGGAAATCTAAAGCTGATTACAATTCTGTGAACTGTGTCCCACTGCCAGTCAGCCAAAGGAAAAGGAATTCAATCAGAAACATATGCAGTGAGCTAAAGTGGCAGTCAGAACCACAGAAAGAAGAACACAAGGATAGCATTTTGACCTACAATGACCCAAAGGTGCTAATGGGACCATGTTGTTTGTCCGCATGTCTCTCTTAGGGACCAGCTTCAGTGACGTCCTCCAACTTCTCCACCTCCTGGTGCATACATGCATCACATTTGAATTTGGACACTTGACCTTGCAACAAATCATGGACCAGTTTGTGATGCGCTGGGTCACTGAAGAGGCACTTGGCAAGATGGAAGAAGGAGAGCTGACCCTACATGCGTAACCTCATGAGGGGGATGAGGAAAGGGATTTCAGTTTCTGGCGACACTTTTTCCTGTTGTTGCTGACAAGGTGTTTCACGCTTGGCCCTTAGGAGGACCACATACCTTGCACTTTCACCATTTGTCTTTAAGATCTGTATGAAGTTTTTAAAAAGTCAAAGTTCTTCCCTCTCTTTCAGGTGAAGGGAAATATTAGGCTGTGTTGCAAGCCTGTACAGGGCCCAGCTAAGCAACTGACAGCACTGCTTGCGCTCAAGGCCAGATTGCAAGAATGGGAGAAAGAAGAAAACAGCTGGAGCCATCAACATGCAGGTGGTAAAAGAAGAGCAAGCAGACTGACAGGCTAGAACACTGAAATCTTAAAGCTTTTTTGAGAGTAAGGAGGCAGTCCCTGAAATACCGCCTAGGGGGCCTTTTAACCATTTAACATGAGTTGGTCCACTACCATAATTTTGGTCAACATAGAAGACAGACTAAGATAGTACGGCATTATAATTGGTATAACATTTTTTCAAGCAACTGACAGGCAGTTAGCAATCTTCAGTTCAGCGCTGAAATACGTACTCTCCCCGACTCTCTAGCTGCATATAAAGACATATCTATGACCACATTACTAGTTGCAACTAGAATGTTAAAGTGCCTTTTGGGACTTTTCTAAATATATATCTTTTAGAAAGGTAATAGAGAAGATTCATGAATTGTTTTAGGTCTCACATGTGATTAGAGAGATTTCAGAACAAAGTCTTAAACATTTATTTAGGTTTTCATGGATCTTTTTGTAGTGATGTATCTGTATTTTGAGGATTCTGCACATTCAGCATGGTCTGAAATATTTGTTTATTCAATTTACTAGCTCTCCCACAGATTCTACCTAGGAGATCTTGGGTGATTTTGTCTTCAAAAACCAAGGAAGAAGTAGGAATGGTAAAGTAAAGTAAAATAAAATAAAGTGATTATACTAGTCACATACTCCATGAAAAGGTTCCTGCTATGGAGAAGTGGGAACTTTAAAAGATGCACATTAGAAGGAAAATCTTAGCATTAATCTTACATAGGGCTGACTATGTACAGGACAAAAATATACAAGGAGCTTGTCAACACTACTGTCATGTATAGAAAGTTGAATTAAGAGCTCATTTGTTATTCTCAGTTGGCGAGGTCACCAATGTTATCTTGCACATGCTGATTTGATACACTATGCATGATTAATGCTTGTTTAAAGGACACTGCCAAGGCTGTAGGTCAAAATATGACCCACAATTTTTTTATATCTATACGTAAAGTATTTAATTCTTCATGCATGTTTTTCTTCCCCTCTTAAAATATTTCAACTCTTTTTTCTACAAATACATAGCTGAAACACAGCAAACAAAAACAAAGATTCTAGCGTCAAACTTTTTTTTTTCCTTTTTGGGTGGTTGTTTCAGTTTTTACCACTACAATATGCAAAACACTTTTTAGTATAACTATAACTGCCTTCACAAGCTTGTCCTTCAAGGCTTTTCTTTTTTTCCCCATATCCATCAAGTCAAGAAGGTATCTATTTTAGAGATAGATATAAAATGCATTCCTTTGTTTCAGCTTAAAAGCACACTGCCCAAGAATGGTAAAGACATAGTATTTTTCCAAAGGTCCTAAATCATGCTCACACATAGACTAGATCTTCAGTTCGCTCTTGCCTTAGTTACTGTCCACCAAATTATAGGCTGGAATTTTATTTTATTATTGAGCGTTTCTCAACCTGTGGGTCGCAACCCAAATGTGGGTTGGAAGAATATATAAAAGGGTCATGAACAAACTTTAAAATTGGATCAACAGACTTTAAAAATGGATTCTCCTTTAAAAGAGAAAAATGTGGGAAACCATGGGCTTACGTAGACAAAACAGGGGCCCTAAATTGAAGCGGTGGGTTTTAAAAACCACCGCTTCAATTTAGGGCTGATTAAACCCCTGTGTCATGCACACACCCCACTGACTCTCTGGTGGGGATGGGGAGGACAAGCTGCCGGTGGGCGGAGCGGTCCCTGGCCTGCACGGGGGGGGGGGGGGCGCGCGCGTCGGCACTGGTGCTTCCCTCCACAACGGTGGCCCCCCAGGTGGTACCCACCCGCAGGCACCCAGCTCAGGCTGTTGCAGGGGGCACCGCAGCTGTGGAGGGAAGTACTGGGCCCCCATGCAGCTCAAGCAGGCAGGTCCCGGGGGGGGGTGGTGGTGGCGGGGGGAGCGGAATCAGGTTCATTGCTTTTCTTGGGCAGAGCATTTCTGGGCTGCCGTCAGGCTGCCTGCAAGACTTCCTGCAGAGCCACGGAGCTGTACGGAGCTCATGCGAGGACCTCAGAGGAGTTTTAGTTTGCTGCGCCCGAAGTCATTTAAGGTGCATTATGCTGCCATATTTCCTGCAGCAGCTGGAGTTAATGTGCAATACATCGCCAAGGCGTGCAAACTCTGACACCATTAAAGCAGTGCAAAAGCATTTAACCCACTTTAAAGTGTTGTACACACATACCCCTCACTTTGTCTACGCATGACTCATAGCTTTTCCCATGAAGATTGTCAAGAGTTCCAGCCTACAAGGAGCTGCTTGCCCTCCTCTTCCCCCTGCACCCCACACATCTACCCCCTGCCCAACACACTGGGAGGCTGGGGGTGAGGGGCAGTGGGTTGGGACTGGCCACTGATATTTACAAATGGGTCCAAGTACAAAAAAAGGTTGAGAACCACTGCTTTAGACCACTTTAAAACTGAAGACAACTCAAGGTCTTAAGTCAAATTATTCTGGAAAAAAATAGTAAGGGCAAGGAAGCAAAAGAGCCAGCCTTGTACAAGGGTTTTATGGATCGCAATTGTGAACCTCTGGCTTATATCTGTCTAGCTACATATAATTCTATATGTGTGACACCATGTTTTGTTCCTGTGGAAATGACTGTCTTATCCAAAGGATGATTTCAAGTTAGAAAATAAGCACTAGAAACAGATGTTAGATCACAAAGTTCCTGTTTTTTTCAAATATCTTTAGAAACAAAAAAGAAGAAAGGCAAATATATTCAAAATCACACAAGACTAAAGGACCATTTCAAACCAGATTTTTTTTTAATTTTTAGCTTTCTATATCATTTCAGCAACACTAAAAATAGTGCATATTTGAGACTTTTCACCAGGGAGCATTTGCCACAGGGTTGAGATATTATTACATAATACTAATACTAATAATACTACTACTAATACTACTAATAATATATTTTTGTGCTATGCCTTTAAAGACTTACCAAACTGTGACTTACTTTGTCAGTGTATTCTTCTGCTTTTCCACAGGGTAGCAGTGTGCTTCAAAACAAGGCCACCACTGTGGGAATATGAATGAGTACACAAAATGCCTGCAGAAAGCAGCTGTTCCCTCTTGTACATATGCAAATGAAGAATACTAAATAATGAGGGCAACTATGTCACAAAGGCATAGAACAGAGAGACTAAATGGACTACAACAAAGTATTTGTAGGAAGCAGTGAACTGAAATTTACAAAAAAGGCATATGAATGGCACTTTATACTCTGCATCCATGATAATCAAGCCACTGAGAGGAAAATATAATTTGTTTAAAATTATCTGACGGAGGAATTTATTTTAAAAAGACATTAAAATTAAAAGGTTATTTTAATTTAAAGCAGTATCTCCTACAATCATCACATAGTTAAGACAGGAATCAGAACATTTGTGTTCTACAGCCCAGCTCTACCATCAGTTTTGTGTATGACCTTAGCAAAGTCAATTAATCTAATTTTCCTTATCCATAAAAGTGGAGACAACTATGCTATAGAGCTTGTGTCAGGCTAAAGTCCTTGTTTGTAAAACATTTTGAGGTAATAAGAAAGGGAAAACCTGTGCCAAAGTTTAATACTGTTGCATTTTCATTGTTTTTAATAAACCTACTGTAGCTATATTGAGTTTGAATGACAACATTAAGCAGAACTTTCAAGCGAGCTCTTGCTAGAACTTACAGGCTTCTTGCGATGACCCCGATTTCAGCTCAAACAACTTATGGCTGAGTCAGAACATTGCTATGTGGAGGGCTGTGAGGAGACTTCCAGATGTCAGTTGTTCTAACAGGGGACCATTTATTTGATATTGGAGAGAACGGCTGCCTCAGTGATAAAGTAGGAACTGGAAAAGTAAAGGAAGCAAATTCTTCTTCCCTTCCCATTTGCTGTTTCTTCAGTACAAGGAACATTAAAGTTATCAAAAGGTTTATCATCATAGCTCACTGATTAAGTGTACTACCAAGCCCTTCTCTCACCATTTGTCGCAGATTAAGAAAGAAAAATAGCTTCTACAGACCACAGTAATGAATTTATTTAGTCAAAAAATGTGCAAGTGCAATGTATGGGACTAGATAATTTAGAAGAGTTGAAAACTGCATGCCAGTCTTAAAATTGCCCCCATGCCCACAAATATTTTGAGTTCAGGATCTCAGGGCATCTCTAAAGCTGATCTAACAACATAATCCTTGGTACAAGAATTCTTCACAACAGTGGGGGTCCTACTGATAAATGTTTAAAGTTGCTCTTGCTTTGGTTCCTCATCTTTAAGCCTGTTTACTTCCAACAATAAGAGCACACAAGAGATATGCTTCATTAAGTATGCCTTGCTTAGACATGTAATGACATTACATGTATGAAGAGACAAACCTGGCCAAAAATAAAGTTATATGCAAGCTGACTCTTTCTTCCAGGCAATTATTCACTTTTAACCATTCTGAAGAAAAAAGTTAATGCATTATCTTACATACAAAAAACAAAAAAAATCCCACCTTTCCCCCAAAAATCAGCCCCCCAAATTGAGGTTTGTGTATTATTAATTGGGAAGCCAATTTTCTGTGCAGGGTTGGAAGCTCCCTGGTATGATTCCTGCTTCACAGAGCAGTAGCTATGGTATTACTATTCAGTCAGCTGAGGGAGTCCACTGAGTTAACAGCTTTACTGTTCTTTACAGGTGTAAGCAATCATCTCTCCTTTTTAATGATCTAATGGTCTTGGTGTTCCTGTAATCAAGCTAAACTTTCTTAGATCAGTTTTGCTGTCTGCTAGCTGCTCCTGGTCTCTATTTCATAAACTTTATTTCAGATTTGTTACGACTTCAAAATCACAGATCCATCTATGGGGCACTTTTACACATGCAAGGGCTGAGACACTTGCAGTTGAATAAGCAGCGAAATGCACGTCAACAGTGAGAAAATGGCAGTGGCACGCTTTTAAAGTAAAACACAGAGGTGCTTTAGTTCAAAAGCACACCGCCATTTTCTGTGTGCTTACGCACATTTAAGCACTACTCCAACTGCACACAGTGCAGCAGTTCACCTCAGCTCACATGTGGAGCAGACTTGATTAATCAACCAGGGACTCGATTAATCAAATCTGCTTCAAAGTGGCAAATTTCCGGCATGTTGCAGGACAAAAAAGTATGTGTATATATGCCCATGGAAACCAGTCTTCAGTAGCAGCTCAGGATTCACCTTTAGTTAGGCTGGGAACGGTATGTCAGCTAAAGATTAGGTTCAGTCCCTGCTCTATACAACTCTAGAAAAAAAATCTGCATTCCATCTTTTTAAAAACAAGGTGTGTAGTATATTTGGGGGTCTGTCTTCACAGGCAAGGTCAGCTCCCAGACTACAGCACCTGGCCGAACGGTTTGGGGAGGTGATCAGCAGCCAACAGTGGCAAAACAGGCTACGGACTATTTACAAAAGCTGGACTTGTACAAGTCCACGGGGCCAGATGGGGTGCACCCACGGATGCTGAGGGAGTTGGCTGATACAATTGCAGAGCCACTGGCCATTACCTTTGAAAACTCATGGTGATTGGGAGAGGTCCTGGATGAATGTAAAAGGGTAAATATAGTGCCTATCTTCTAGAAAGGGAAGGAGGACCTGGGGAACTATTGACAGATCAGCTTCACTTCAGATCAGCTTCACTTCAGTCCCTGGAAAGATCATGAAGCAGGTCCTCAAGGAATCCATTTCTAAGCACTTGGAGGAGAAGAAAGTGATCAGGAGCAGTCAGCATTGATTCAGCAAAGGCATCATGCCTGACCAACCTGATTGTTTTGGGAGACTGTATCAAAAGCCTTGCTGAATTCAAGGTATATGTCCACTGCTCTTCCTGCTTCCACAGAGCCAGTCATCTCAGCATAGAAAGCATTCTCACAAGCAGGCTAAGGAAGTATGGGTTGAATGAACGGACTGTAAGGTGGATAGAGAACCGGCTGGACAGTCAGGCTCAGAAGGTAGTAAACAATGGCTTGATATCTACTTGATAGCCAGTATCAAGTGGAGTGCCCAAGGTCCTAGAGCTAGTTTTGTTCAATATCTTCATCAATGACCTGGAAGATGGGATGGAGTGCACCTTCAGCAAGTATGCAGATGACACCAAGCTGGTGGGGAGTAATAGATACACTGAAGGAGAGGGCTTGGATTCCTAGAGACCTAGACAAATCGGAGGATTGGACCAAAAGAAATCTCATGAGGTTCGATAAGCACAAGTGCAAAGTCCTACACTTGAGACAAAACAATCCCATGCACCGGTACTGGCTGGGGACCAACTGGCTTAGCAGAAGCTCTTTAGAAAAGGACCTGGGAGTTACAGTGGACAATAAGATGTGTATAGGCCAACAGTGTGCCCTTTTCGTGAAGAAAGCTAACAGCATACTGGCCTGCATTAGCAGAAGCATTGCTAGCAGATGAAGGGAAGTGATTATTCCCCTCTACTGAGCACTGATGAGGCCTCATCTGGAGTACCATGTTCAGTTTCTGCGCCCCCCCCCCGGCCAACTACAGAAAGGAGGTGGACAAATTGGAGAGAGTCCAGCAGAGGGCAACAAAAACGGTTAGCTGGCTGGGGCACATGACTTCTGAGGAGAGGCTGAGGGAACTGGGCTTATTTAGTCTGCAGAAGAAAAGACTGAGAGATTTAATACCACCTACAACTAACTGAAGGGTGGTTCCAAAGAAGATGGAGCTAGACAGTTCTCAGTGGTGGCAGAGGACAGAACAAGGAGTAATGGTCTCAAGTTGCAGCAAGGAAAGTTTAGGTCAGATATTAGGAAAAACTTACTAGGGCCACATCCAGACAAGTGCAACCAGACCTGACTGCAGTACTACACGCTGCACATTCAGGCATTTCTCATGCTGAGATCCAAGAGTCAAAAAAACGCACACAGAAAAACAGCAGGGCAGCATATGTGGAGGCAGTGTACACCACCAAAAACCAGAGCCTGGCCGGCCAGAGCCACACTCCATCTGCCAGCCAGGCTCCAAGCTGCAGGAGTGAGACAACTGCAGCTTCCCTGACCCCCAGGGCCCCAGGTAAGGCTGCTGAGGCCAGCACAATTGCTGGCCCCAGCCTCCCCTACCCCACCAGAGGTAACCTGCCACATGCCTGAGAGTACATGGTACAAGCGTTCCCCGGGATCAACTAGCAGCCACACGTCCCATTGCTACTTGGCCCCAAGAAAACAAATGTCTGTGTTCCTCTGGGCACAGCCTAGGAGGGTAGTAAAGCACTGGAACAGGTTACTCAGAGAGGTTGTGGAATCTCCATCCTTGGAGACCAGGCTAGACAAAGCCTCATCTGGGATGAGCTAATTGGGAATGATCTGCTTTGAACAGGGGGGTGAACTAGATGATCTCCTGAGGTCCCTTACAGCCCTAATCTTCTATGATTCTATGCTATATGTGAGAAAATACCGTTGTTAAACTGCCATTCAAGATCCATGTAAACAAAACCCTCAGCTCACTCTACTGGGATCCATTGGAAGAAACTACTGCATACCTGTAACTATGTAAACTAGAATACAACAATCAAAGTGTCTTTATATTAAGAATAGCCTTTGGCTAGCAATCAGAACCACAGACAACAGCAAGAGTCTTACATGTGCACTACAATGAAGAAGTGTGTGATCATGCACGCATTTAACACTGAGGTCTCTCTTCAAGTCTTTGCACAAACTTCACATACAGCTAATCTTATTAGGAAACAAATTCCAAGGCTTATTTCACCTAGGATTTGAAATAAATGTCAAGGAGATGAGGGGGAGGGATGCCGTTTCTGAGAGGTGAAGGAATTTCTGACCGCTGAAGGAGAAAAGAACAGTGGAGAGAACTGTGTGACTCTTTCTCTAGCCAGCATAAACTTCAGTGATCCACCTCTATCAGCCTCCCAGTCTTCATATAATCGGTCAGGCTGGAAAGCAGCTATGTGAGATGAGTCAGGCTGTGAAAATAAACAAGGGCAAGTGAAACTGGCTCACAGCCCAAAACTTGGTCAACTGGGAGCTGGGCCTGGCAGTGTTGTGAGGTAATGCACACCAACTAAGGGAGATATCAATAAGCTTGGCTGAGAGTGTGGGAACAGAAAAGGATTAAGAAAGGTCTCTGACTCTAAGAGATGGAAGGGAAGTGCAGTAGAGAAACAAATAAAAATTGAAAATCCAGTCTTTACTGTGATAATTACAGTGAAAATGGGAAAAAAGTTAGAGCAGCTATATCTTCTCATCTTGGATCCAGACATTTAGCCTCTAATGCTCAAACCTAGAAGCTCATCCGTCCTTCAAAAGCCACCTCCCCCACCAATGTTGCCCACACCTACACCCAAATGTTTTCCAGACTTACTTTAACATTTTAGAGCCCAAACCTACTCATGCACTTCATGCCTACATCTTCAGTTATGACAACTCCAGGCAAATAGCTAAATAGCTTATGGCAAGGGTGGCCAACCTGTGCCCTGTGTGCCACAAGTGGCAAAGGCAGCCTCTACATTTGGCATGGAGAGAGGGTACAAGGAACACAGTAGCAGATTAGGCAGGGAGCAGAAAAGACAACAGTAGACTGGGCAGAGAGCACAGAACAGGGAGGGCAACAGAGCAGGCAGAGAATGGGATCAAAGTGGCACTTGAGCTAATTTGGGGCACACCTGCAAAAAGGCTGGCCCCCACTCTTGTGTGGCATATACTGGAAGACATATGCTGGAAGCCCTGTATTTCAGTAATAATACACATTTCCTATTAAAAGGATTAGAATTAAAAGATTAAAAGGGTCCTATTTCTTTTCTATCTTTTCCTATGGTTGTCTATGCTGTTTATATTATGCCATAAAACAGACACAGCCTGGCAAACTAAAAACTTGGCCAAAACTTCAAGCCAGGAATTCTATTGTCAAGAATGAATTCTTTCCTTCTACCACACAGAAATTATCCTGTGCATGCCTGTTAATGTATCACACACAGTACCAACAAGCTTCTGATGCGGCTCCATTTGGCCTTTGAAAGTGTTAGCTATTAGGGGCGTGCAAAACAGGTCATATTCGATTCGGATTCAGCCCAAATCAGGGACAGCAATTTGATTCGTTGATTTCAATCGCTGTCCTACTTCAATTCAGCCAAGTCTGAATCTGAAGATTCGATGCCGATTTGGAGAATCAGCGATTTGGCCATAGACACAGCTTTAAAAATGTTTTTTCTACATAACTTGAGGTACCAGGTTCGGCTCGTGAATGCTGCGATGGTGGGGCAGATGGAGCATCCCATAGGAATGTGGGGGGGGGGGGAAAAGGAAGCTCATGCTCGGTGGTAAACCCAGAAGTATTTTTGGTCCACTTCAGGGTCCACCAGGAAGCATGCAGGGAGCCCCCCACGCTCCCCTGGCTGAGCAATTGGCCATAGGGGGACCCCAGTTGCACCCCAGACACAGGAGCCACCAGTTGCCGAGCCAGGGGGATGCAGGGGCCACCCCCACACATTCCCTGGTGGACCCGGAAGTGGCTCCATCCACCCCAGCATCTCAGCATTCACAAGCCACATAACCTTGAGTTATGTAGAAAAAAACATTTAAAAGCTGTGTCTACGTCTAAATCGTCAAATCTTTCCGAATCTCTCCGAATTGATTTGGAGGGTTCCAATTTGATTCAGAGAAATTAAAGGGTCTCCGGATTTGATTTGGATTTGGAGATTCAGCCATCGAATCGGGCCAAATCTCTGTCGAATCGAATCAGGGACCGAAGCTTTGCACAGCCCTATTAGCTATGAATGCAACTGCCTGATAAAAACAAGAAGTAGTAACCAAAATATTTATAAAAGCAGTATTTAGAAATAATTTCCAATATTTAGAAATTAAAAATCCAACTTTGGATAAAATGTGAAGGACTGCATACTGTAATTAGGGACCTACCTAAAATCACAGCAGAAGTTCAGGGCGCAGCAGCACCTTTAATCTTGCTTGTAGGCATGTGTCTCCCCACTCCTGTCGTGCCCTGCCCAGCTGCTGAGAGGCCAAGAGGCAATTAATGCTGCTGTTTTTGTCTCACGGCCACTAGGCAGGTGTAGGGGGTGGGAGAGAAGGGGCACAGCAAAAAGAGCAAGATTAAAGGCGCCACTGCACTGTGAACTTGCATCATGAATTAGGTCCCTAATTATAATTATCCTAGGAATATATGGATTAATAGACTGTAATCCAGAAAGATATTGCCATATGAAACCCAAACTAGCAATTTCTCAGAATACAGGTGCTATTACTGCAAAGAGAACTAGTCTTCAGAAATGTGAATTTGGCATATCACTAAAAACAAGATGATGGGAAAACTAACCAAGGCTAACTTTTGCAACAGGGTACATTTCATATTACATTCTCATCTTCCATTCCTATTCTTGTATCAATGAAACTGAATCTGACCTTTGAACATCACTGTAATGAAAAGGAACCAATAATCAGTGTGTGTGTGTTGAAACTATGGTGGAGACACTTTCTTCCAATGTATGCAGAAAGTGCTGCACATATGTAGAAACCCCCTAGAGAAGACATCTTCCTGCTACAATATTCTCAAAATTCTTGGGACCAATAGGGAAAGTATTTTGTAACCAAGGGCTTCAGACAACTATAACCAAATTTCACATTTATTTATTCTAATATCATCTACTGCTTTCAAGGAAGGCATTTTTTTCAGCACACTTATATGAAACAGTCCATTGCACAAACTCACAGCTGAAATACAGTGCAGAGTCATTGTAATAAATGTAATTAGTACTGTATTAACTCTGTTTCACTATGAAAGCTTACAGAGATCACTGTACCATAAAAGTGTCAATTAAAATAACATTAATGGTATTTATAGATACCGTATTTCATAAGGTAACTGCAGCTGTTGTCTATGCCCATAAACACAATAAAGTAGAAAAACATGCATCTAAATTTAACTGAAAATTGCTGCCATCAGGCATCACTGAAGTCAAAAGAAAGAGATGGAAGTTTATTTTTTAGCAACCTAAGATCAATACATTCATGGTACTACTTGAGCTTTCAGGCCACTGTATCTTTGCAAGATAGGGCCTGAATGCAGAAAACGAGTACAGTTTTGATGCACAAAGACCATATGTCACAGTTTTCCGTGTCCCCTTTCTAAAA